>NC_091125.1:31040311-31322811 GCF_040183065.1 Periplaneta americana
TCTATTTTTATTTCCAGGATGTCTTATAGAAGGCACTCTCTGAATAAAAAGTTAGACCATGAAGTAATTGTTATAAACTATTAGTTATTCATTACTCTTATTTGACCTTGTTAGCAAATTGATAACACGATATAAAGTATTATTTTTACATTTAGAATACTATTGTCTAGTTCTAGTTAAAACCTCGAGAATTCTAGTTTAGTACTTGGTTTTAATGAACATGGAGGCACGAGATAATTACCCGCTTGTCATTATAATTCACTCTGGTTCTACTCCTATCTGTTTGTGTTGCTTTTTCTTTAACTGTGAGAATCGTACTTGATACATGAAAGCTAATAATCCATAAACAATGAAAGAAAACTGGAATGAGAAATACCTTCAGTAGAACTAGCCAGAAGTGACGGCAGGACTGAGCATGTATTCCTACTATCGTCTGACTTCTCTCCTTCCTTCATTGCTTTATCAATAATGTTTTCGCTTCTTCTTCACTTCCGGTCCACACCTGTGGAATAACGGTTAGCACGTCTAGCCGCGAAACCAGGTGGCCCGGGTTCGATTCCCGGTCGGGATAAGTTACCTGGTTGAGGTTTTTTCCGGGGTTTTCCCTCAACCCAATAGGAGCAAATGCTGGGTAACTTTCGGTGCTGGACCCCGGACTCATTTCACCGGCATTATCACCTTCATCTCATTCAGACGCTAAATAACCTAATCTGTTGATAAAGCGTCGTAAAATAACCTACTAAAAAAAATTCACTTCCTGCTCTTTTAAGTCCAGGAACGTTCGGTTTAGATGCTCTTATGTCGGCTGGTAGTAAGTGCGAGCCCACTTCCCAGGGGACTTTTAGAAGGGGTAGCTACTGAGTTCACGAAATTGACTCGTACTGTACTCAAAGGGAATGGGTTCGAATCTAGTTTGGGCTAGTTACCTGTAAGGTGTGTCTTTTCGGGATTTTTGTTCAACTGTAAGGCAGATGTCGATTAATGCTATGGTGAATCCTAGGACTCATTACGCCAAATATCATCAATTCTATGTACGCTAGATAACTGTACTATTGGTACAGCTTCGTTAGTAAATAATAAAATTATGATAATTGGCGAAGAAAAAAAAAAGAAAATGCATAAAAATTAAGGGAGAAGTACAGCTTGTCATTTATGCCTAACCCAAACACGAAATTAACACTCGTTACTTTGTTCTTGTAAAAAAATCTCAATATATTTGGAATAAATATGTGAGCCAGTTGTCTCACTCCAAAGTTCGTTTCAAGAAAAAAAACTTGCATACTTTTTTAAGGAAATAGAAAGTAAAAATGGATTAATGCACGAAGGCGAACAACATACTAATTAATTTACTCACTGATTAATCCTCGGCATGGTCCTGCTGCATTTTAGTCGTCTGTAAAGAGTGTCAAGACATTTCATCGTTAGTGAACCCGAGACTTGTTCAAATAAGTCGGAATTCTAGTTTATTTCGAACTCTTGGTTATTGAAATCAAATTTAATGTACTGATACCTGAAAGGAGTGAAGCCGAATTTGGAAAAACTACCGGTATAATTCAAGAATGGACCATCTCTTCTGGTAACTGTCACAGGCCTTATTTTTGCGGATTAAAAAACTAGACGCAAAGCAGTTAGGATATGTAAGATTTAGGAAATTGTTGCTTTTCTGTACATGAATAGGCCTACAAGGTATGTAGTGAATTTCAACATAGCCTGGATCCGCAAGTACAGGTGTGCTGATGTGGAATATTTGGCAATGTAGCTTTTAATGATGCTGTTTTTACATGAATATCTCAGTACGAGGTACGAATGAATTGACGGGGTATGGAGAAATTACGGAATATAGAGTTTGTGTTCATAACCAAAACTATTCCTAGTTACAAACTCCAGCCATTTGTGATGGGTGCTGCATGTAGCGCGTATCGGTTAACCAGAACAGCGTGTAGTTTTAATTGGAAAGCCCGAGGGAACAGCATACAGATCCCTAAATAGGAGCATGTTATTGGAATTTTGAAGTGCACTGTGAGGTCTACAATTCAAGGCTTATTCGCGCGAGAACTGTAAGAAAATTTATTTGTTCTACGAGCTGCATTCGGACATAGCTGTAGGTTCTCACTAGCAGAGTTTCGATCCCCGGCAGATTCAGATTATATGGAAAACGCTTGCAGGTAGTTTCTTCGGCTATTGAGAGTTTCCTTAGAATTATATTCAACTATTGACTTACAATTAGTGTAAACGAATAAATGAAAGCTAGGTCTACCCGAAAATTCCTAGGGAGGGAAGACCTCAAACATTTGCAAGAAAATCTAGCATTTTTTAAAGTTTAATGATATAAATCAAGTGACATTTGACGATCTGATCACATTTTACATTTTGAAAATATCTGATTTTCCAGGGATTAAATCATATGAATTTGATTGTAATCTTCATAAAGAACGAAGGTTTAATCCTTATTCTAAACCACAACGTGTAGCATTAGGTTTGTTTACTGCTGGGCCATGCATCAGGTACGTACAACCAACTCACAAAAACACTCATGCATGGTAAGACCCCTACTCCAGGCAACTCAGTCAGCATGATATTATTTGTCCGTGTAATATGGTGATTAATGAAATCACAATACTGATAAGAAACAGTGTTATTGAACATATTGTCGTTCAAAGAACATACAAAACCAGTTGCACAGAAGAACTAACATTTAAATGTTATAAAGGAACAGTCATATGTATATTGTCACAATTTTCTGGAACAAAAGATTATTTTGTTCATAAAACATGCAGTATATAGATGGGTTACAAACACAGTAATTATATTATTTACATTTTGTATTACTGTCTAAACTTTCAATTACGGTACGAGTATGTACTTAGTTACATATTTACATTTTATACAGACTGCGGAGAAATTTTAATTACTTCACCTTTCATAAACGACATAGAATATGTTCAAAACCAAGCTCTCAGACTCATTACTGGTGGAATCAAAACAACTTCAATAGATTCTACGAGATTCCTCACTAATACTAACAGCATCAAAATGACAATAGAAGAAAAAGCACTGATTCAATATGAAAAACTTATCAGATTACCAGGAAACAATTGGCATTCGTACAGTCCTCTCTGTAGATTGAAAACTCAAAGTTTCATATCCATTGTTCAAGAATTAAAACAGAAAATCAATATCCCGAATTTAAAAGAAAACCTACAAATTAAACCAAACCCTTTAACTCTATTAAATATAGAATATAATCTAAATTTAACAGAAGAAATACTGAAATCAGAAGTAAACACTGAAATACTGAAACAATTGTCTTTAGAGACAATTAATATTAGGTACCCTCCACAAAACTGGCTTCATTTATACACCGACGGATATTTGATCTCCAGAGAACAAGGTGCCGGTGCAGGTGTTACCTGCTGTCTCTTCTCACTTTATAGATCTCTTGGGTATGGAACAACAAGTTTTGATGGTGAAATCATTGCAATAAGTGAATGTCTCAAGAATCTTCTATGCCACATCAATAAATTTAGGAATGCAGTTATATTGTCAGACTCCAAAGCAGCTATTCCATCAATCGTCTCTAAACACACACCTTCATCTCAAACAGCAGAAATAACTAAAATGCTCTCTCAATTAATATCACTCAAAAAGAGAATTGTATTCCATTGGATACCATCCCATTGTGGAATCCTGGGAAACGAGAATGCGGATGCTTTAGCAAAGAAGGGTAGCACTGCTACTTACAGACCTGTTACTAAATCTACGTATTACTCTGTGAAGAGATTTATTAAATCTACATGCTTAGACTTCAACAAACAAAATATGATAACTCAATCCCAAGGGAAAAAATGGAACTCTCTGCATCAAAATCCACAGTTAATTCCCGATTTACCACGAAAATCGTCTGTAGCTGCATTTAGATTGGCAACAGGCCATGATTGTTTGGCCAAACACCTGCATAGAATTGGAATATATCAGTCCTCTAACTGCCCATTGTGCAACTCAAACCAAGAAATGGATTCGGAACACCTCAAAATCTGTGCTTCAGTGGCTGGCCATGATAATATCTTTGAAAAATATTGGAGTGCAAGAGGTCAAATGACTTTATTGTCAAACGCCTGGCATTAGAAAACAACAACAACAACAACATTTTATACAAAGGGTCGTACTGAAAGTCATAAGCAACTCATTGCTATAATTTCAATTTCAACAATGTAACAAACACGATTGTGTGATCATAATCTATAGACTTTACACTATGTATTGACATATTGTGACGTCATTAACTTCTATCATGTGACCAAAATGTTGCAAAATGATCGACAACGATGGTTCGTTTCGACAGCGTGCTGACATTAAATTCCTTGTTAAAGAAGAAAAATCTGCTGCTGAAATTCACCTCAGACTTCAGCGTGCATATGCAGATGTGTGCATGGGCGCCAACAGTGTTAGGAGATGGGTGAAACATTTCGAAGATGGGAACACGAGCATCCAAGATGAGCCTCGTAGTGGTCGCCCTTGAACTGCCTCCACGAAACGCAATAAGGAAAGAGTTGTTGAGTTCAGGGATGCATTTTGGTTGAATTTCTTGAACCTGAACAGACCATAAATGTTGTCCGCTATATTCAGGCAGTTTTGAAGCTCCGTCGTGCATTGCGCAAGAAACGCCCTGGAAAGATCATCCTGCAACACGATAAGCGTGGCCTCACACTGATCGTGTCACCGTGGAGAAAATCAGAATAATTGGGTGGGAAACTCTTCCGCAATCTCCCTACAGTCCCGACTCGGAACCCTCCGACTACAATCTTTTCGGTTCTGTAAAGGAGCAGCTGCGAAACCAACGCTACGAGACGCTGGAGGACACCCGGAAAGCAGTGCGTCAGTGTCTTCGGGAAGATGAAATGCACTTCTACAGCAAGGGAATTTTCAAACTTACACAACGGCGGAAAAAATGTGTGCAAAGAAATATGGAGACTATGTTGAAAAGTGACAGAAAGTCTGTAGATTAAGATGATGTAGGCCTATCTGGTCTGTCTAAAAATAAAAATTAAGATTTATAACAATAGTTTGCTCATGACTTTCAATATGACCCTCGTACATTTCACACAATTGTATTTCTTTCAAAATTGTTCGATTTACTGTATACCTTCTTCCAATAACGAGAATGTAGCAATGTCCTATCTTTTTTATTATAGTCATAATTGCAGTGAATTACGAATGTTTCGGAGGAAAAATTTCTGCAATGCTCACTCAGCATTCCACATCACAGGATGTAATATATATATATATATTTTAACTTTTACTTAATTTATTAGTTTAAATGTGAAATGACATTTGTTAACAAACTTCGTTATGCTTGCCTTGTAAAAATATTATTGCCCGTCACCTGTGGGCTATTAATAGGTGAGACTTGGCCTGTATAAACGAAAATAATTGTTTCACATCCTAAAAACCGGACGCATATCAAACAAAATAAATAATTAAATTAACAAAAACAAACAATTTTTAATATATTAAAAAAAAACCTGTGGTAGGGACTAGTATCTCGTCCACAAACCACCTGCGTCAACAACTACCCTCATTCTGCGCGGCATGGAGTCCACAAGATTATGGAACAGGTCTAAATTCTTGGCCATCTCCTCCCACGCATCTAGAATTCTGTCCCACAATTCCTCAGGTGTCCGAACGGGTTGTTGTTCTGCTCAATTAGAGCGTAGGATCCTTTTGACTGCAACTCACAAATTTTGAATCGGATTCATATCTGGTGAATTTGGAGGCCAGTCGACTGGGTCGACATCACGCCTCCTCGTAAACCATCTTTGAATCCGGTTGGCGGTGTGTATCGGATGATTATCCTTCTGGATATCGTTTTCGGGAGGAAGGGATCATTACATTTGCCAAAATGTGTTCGTAGACTTCTGCCGTAAACCGTCCTTGGATGCGTTCCAAAAGTCCTGCCCCATCGTATGACATCCACCCCAACACGCGACCCTCACGCAATCCGATTTGTTAATAATTCGTCTCATGAAGCGTTCATCGTATCGGTGGCCATTCATACAATAAACTAGAGCAGTACTATCGTTGCTATTGGAGACAATTACCTCGTCGGAGAAAATGACATTTCTCCAATCGAAGTCCTGTCAGAGAGTAGCATACGCAGAATAACCTATGCGAATCAAGGCAATGGGTTATTGTTTCTGTGCCATCTTCAAGCGTAATGACGAGACAGAACGTTGTATTAACAGATAGCAGTATTGTTTGAAAGAGAGAGGGAGGTTTATTATTTATTAGAGTTTGGGCATATTCTAAGAGATATCGCCACATAATTATAGCTTTGCGAGACACACATGATGGCAAATTTGTAATAAAAATAGAAGATTGAGGGAGATTCGAATCTTGAGCTACTACTACCAACTTGTTCAATTGACCAATGCCGTAACGACTTAGGCTACTATGACTGTTAATATCGATTCGGCATAATACGTGGTTTTCCTGTTCATATTTGCTCCGGTTGATTTTGTATTTATCAGTTTTATTATTATTTCACTCTTCAAGGGCCCTGATGTATCTAGAATCAACCCCCCATTCGATTTTATTGCATATTTTAGGCTCTTAAACAAAATACAGCAAATTTAAATGGTTTAATTATGTGTTATCTGGTGAACTATGTCTTTGACGAGACGAGCATGCGCAATGTTATGTCTCTGTAACTTAGAAATTGTCGGCCGGCCCATTCTTTTTGCCGCTGAGTGTACGTACCTTATGCATAGCGCAGCAGTAAACAAACGTAATGCTACACGTTGCGGACTAGAAAAGGGGCTAAACCTTCGGACTCTACGTTTATAAATTACGACCCAGAAAAACTATTCTTACATTTTCCAGGTTGCAGTATTTAAAATGCTCTGTTCTGTACTTAATATTTGTACAGACTTTACGTATCAGACTACACACGTCTTCTTTTAATTTTTTCATGTTCTCCATTTTTCTTTAATCGTGATCATAGTCCTCACATCGTACCATTAAAGAAGTTTGAAGCCTGATGCCTAGCTCTAAACAACCTTCTATGGTTCGAATGTTCTGCAAATAAATATTAAGACCAGACTGTTTTACTATGATAGAAGTATTTTCCCCTTTTGTACAAGAAAGGAAACATTTACGCAATTCTCAAACTTAAATCATCATCAGAAACTTGTTCAAATCCATGTTTTGTGTTATTATTTGACGTTGACTTACGGTACCAAACAGTTGATATTGTATACAAATCTAGCTTTCAGATAAACCTCCCTGCGAAGCAGACTTGAATAAATTCAAGGAAAAATGGCCGGTTGTCGATCCCGGGACCTTTGACCTAGCGCAACAACGCTTTACCAACTGTCGGGTGAAGTTCCTGGGTAGCTCAGTCGGTAGAGTGTTGGTGTGCTAAGCCAAAGGTCCCGGAATAGATACCCGGCCATGGAACAATTTTTCTCTTGAATTTATTCAAGCTGATATAGTATTCTGCTAATTTCTGGGATTTGAATTAAATTCATAGACAGAATTAATATAAAGCTTTATTTGCTTATAACTGAACGAAGTCTATTATATTATTTGTGTGTCCGAAAGAGTCCCACCTTGTGCACGTGACTCATCAATGATTCTGGTGCACTTATTTTCTGAGAAAGGTTCCGTGGTATGATCAAATACCTAATGATCTAATGTACTTCTACAGACCGAATATGCTCCTTCTCAGCAGAGACTTATTAACCCATCCAAGAGAAGCCTCAAAGGTGTGTTTCTGCACAACGGAAACGTAATATGTATGGGTCTATGCATATGACCCACTTACTTCATCTGAAGGAAACATGAAAACATGAATGTTTTTTTTTTTTTTTATATTCACATTGAAGAACACAGACGATTGAACTGAGGTGACTTCAAAGTTGGATCCTATTAGAACAGCAAGCTATAAGCACTATAAAATGCTTTGCTTCCTTTATGAGTGGGATAGTCGGGCAAAACAAAGCATTGGGATGTGAGGGTTTGACCAGAAGGGAACATTTTGTGCGCGGAACTGAAAATATCATGTAGACCCCAAACAGTCTCACTTGCATCATTTCACATAACACTGAGCTTAAAGAAGCAGTTTGTAAGGGATGTATCACAAGAAGAATCCTGCTTTGTATCTCTCATTAAAATGCCCATCCATCGCAGAAGACAATTTGAAAGTTGGAATTTTCGTCGGTCCTCAAATCCACAGATTGTTGTAGCACAAAGATTGTGAGAAAACCATGAATACAAGAGAAGCATATTTAAATCCGTTACTGAATACTTCTAGAGAAGAACCAGGATCCAAATTAAACGAACATTGTAGAAAACATGCTGGAAAACTGCAAGAAATTGGGCTGCAACTTGTGTATAAGAGTCGACTTTTTACATTCTCATATTGACTATTTTCCAAAATATTGTATGTGTGATCTTTTAGAAAGGGGCAGATTTAAAGATTTTACTGAGATGTTAAGGAGATGGAGAAGAGGTACCATGGGAGATGAAATGTACATATGAAGGCTGGCTACTATTGAAGATTGTACAGCAGAGGGATATACAAGGAAGTCGAAAAAGAGGAAGTTTGAAAATGAATACATCACCATTCCTGTTTTTTTTTTTTCAGTTTAAAACGTGAAGGAATTATTAGACCAATTCTTTGGAGAATTCCTAACATATATATTACCGGCAATGTTGTTTCTGAAATATTTCAATATTAGTGATTAAATGTATAAACTTCTATATCGCGTAAAAGCTTGATACGATGGATAGAAATAGAACTCGTTTACAAAATTAACGTAAAGGCAATTCAAGAGGACACATTTTTATGAAATAATAAAAAAAAAATCAAAATTCATAGTGGTGAAAATTAGAAACAATCTTTTAGTGGTAACTTAAGCAACGTGATCGGATCACCACGTGCTCATGTAAGACAGCGTAAGACATCACTTTGACATTGGACAACAATGCAGCTTTCTATATTACCGAGAAATGGATTTGAACTTAATGCTTCATCATATTGTTACTATTCCTACTACTATTATTGTAAATATTATTATTATTATTATCATTATTATTATTACTATTATTTAAACACAGAAGGCCTGTTATTATTCGGTTCACAAACTTTTGTCATCCAGTCTGCTATAAAAAGATGAAATTTAGGATTTATAAAACAGGTTACCGGTTGTTGTGTATGGTTGTGAAACTTGGACTCTCATTTTGAGACAGGAACAGAGGTTAAGGATGTTTAAGAATGTTTGAGAATAAGATGCTCATGTAAGACAGCATAAGACATCACTTTGACATTGGACAATAATGCAGCTTTCTATATGACCGAGAAATGGATTTTAACTTCATGCTTCATCATATTGTTACTATTCCTACTATTATTATTGTAAATATTATTTCTTTCTATTATTATTATTATTATTATTATTATTATTATTATTATCATTATTACTATTATTATTACTACTATTATTTAAACGCAGAGGCCTGTTATTATTCGGTTCACAAACTTTTGTCATCCAGTCTGCTATAAAAAGAAGATGAAATTTAGGATTTATAAAACAGGTTACCGGTTGTTGTGTATGGTTGTGAAACTTGGACGCTCATTTTGAGACAGGAACAGAGGTTAAGGATGTTTAAGAATGTTTGAGAATAAGATGCTTAGGAAAATATTTGAGGTTAAGTTACAGGAGAATGTTACACAACGCAGTACTGCACGCATTGTATTCTTCACCTGACATAATTAGGAACATTAAATCCAGACGTTTGAGATGGATAGGGCATGTAGCACGTATGGGCGATTCCAGAAATGCATATAGAGGCCGGAGGGAAAAAGATCTTTGGGGAGGCCTAGACGTAGATGGGAGAATGATATTAGGATTTGAGGGAGGTGGGGACATGATGGTAAGGACCGGATTAATCTTCCTCAGGAAAGGGAGCGAGGGCGGCATTGAACCTTCGGGTTCTCTAAAGCCATTTGTACTATTATTATTATTATTATTATTACTATTATTATTATTATTACTATTATTATTATTATTATTACTATTATTATTATTACTATTATTATTACTATTATTACTATTATTATTATCATTACTATTATTATTTATATTATTATTATTATTATTATTATTATTATTACTGTTATTATTAGATTATTATTAGTACTCGACTGAAGTCAGTTGTAGCTGCAAATGATATTAATGTTTTCTTTAGTCGTATCATATTCCCTTTTATTGAGTTTCAACCATAAATTAGGAATCTGCTTCTGATATCTTTTTACATTGTTTCTTTGTACACTGTTCAGCTGTTGTATTCTGTAATATTCTAATTCATCATTGAAAACTAACGTTTCTATACTAGAGCATTGCTCATTACACTTGATTTGTTGCTTTGCTTTTAATGTGTTTTTATAATTTCTAAAATCTCCTTTTCTTATGATATTAAAAATACTGTATTTCACGAAATGCCATTTTTAATGGAGATATGTTGTGTGTTTAAATTGTCATACAAGTACATAGGTAACCCTAAAAGTAGTTACGTATAGCATATCCGTTATCCAATACATAAACCTGATAATACAAAAATAAAAAAAAAAATTGATAGGATTAACATAATTTCAGTTGCCAACGGTACTTAATTTTGACAAAAAATT
Source organism: Periplaneta americana (assembly GCF_040183065.1). Taxonomy (NCBI): domain Eukaryota; kingdom Metazoa; phylum Arthropoda; class Insecta; order Blattodea; family Blattidae; genus Periplaneta; species Periplaneta americana. The sequence goes on from NC_091125.1 coordinate 31,050,999, forward strand.
ATTTGGAAATTTTATGCGCGTATAATAGAATTCATGCTAGAAGTTTATGAGAGAAGAGTTAGCATTTAGTGATTATTGTGAATTGTTATTCTCAAAATGGAACCATAAGTACTGTATGAAAATATCTCTCCGAGGATTGTAATAATTGTGGTTTGCAGCATATAACAACTCTGTTACGTTAGAGCTTATCTTGCAGAATTTCTAGACCCTAATACATAAAATTCTGTCATAATTAATCTATCCGACTTTCGAGAAATGTAGGCATATAAAAATACGATATAATGTTTTATTGAGCGCTCTTTTTGCGGGGGGGGGAAGGGAGGGAAGCAAAACAGATTGTAGCATGTTATATTCCCTATAATAAACGAACAAGTTAACGACAATGTTCGGTGTTCGAGCTCTTATTAACCTTTATTCTAACATTTTTTTTTGTTAAATTTGCTATATAGATTAGTATTTATCAATGTGGCCTTTGTGTATGTTAAATTAATTTAAAAAACCGTGTTCATTTTTAATTAAAAGCGTACTGTGCTAAGGGATTTTTAAAAAATGATACAAAGTAGACTGTTACGTGATACCATATTTCAGAATCATTGACTGAAATGTGAATGCGTCATTGCTAAGCCTGAGAACGCGTTGAAAACCCGACGAGTAGGCCTACAAGTTTAATTCTCTGACAATAAAAACGGTATTGAAATTCGTTTCCTCGAACACTTCATTTCTCCTACTATGAGTGTAATGCTGAAAGGTGAGTGTAGTGCTGAAAGGTGAGTGTAGTGCTGAAAGATATATGTGTATGTATGAACATATCATACTCGTGGATTTTAGTTCGAACTTAGGATTAAGATACTAATTACATTTACTTTAAATAATGTTATTTTAAGTGATCGTGCTTCGTTTAATTTAGGATGCTCCTTGTTAATATTATTAGGCTATAGTATTGTTATTATTACTCACTTACTGGCTTTTAAGGAACCCGGAAGTTCATTGCCGCCCTCACATAAGCCCGCCATTGGTCCCTGTCCTGAGCAAGATTAATCCAGTCTCTACCATCATATCCCACCTCCCTCAAATCAATTTTAATATTATCTTCCCATCTACGTCTCGGCTTCCCCAAAGGTCTTTTTCCCTCCGCCCTTCCAACTAAGACTGTATATGCATTTCTGGATTCGCCCATACGTGCTACATGTCCTGCCCACCTCAAACGTCTGGATTTAATGTTGTCAGGTGAAGAATACAATGCGTACAGCTCTGCGTTGTGTAACGTTCTCCATTCTCCTGTAACTTCATCCCTCTTAGCCCCAAATATTTTCCTAAGAACCTTATTCTCAAACACCCTTAATCTTTGTTCCTCTCTCAAAGTGAGAGTCCAAGTTTCACAGCCATACAAAACAACCGGTAATATAACTGCTTTATAAATTCTAACTTTCAGATTTTTAGACAACAGACTGGATGATAAAAGCTTCTCAACCGAATAATAACAGGCATTTCCCATATTTATTCTGTGTTTAATTTCCTCCCGAGTATCATTTATATTTGTTATTGTTGCTCCAAGGTATTTGAATTTTTCCACCTCTTCAAAGGATATATTTCCAATTTTCATATTTCCATTTCGTACAATATTCTGGTCACGAGACATAATCATATACTTTGTCTTTTCGGGATTTACTTCCAAACTTATTTCTTTACTTGCTTCAAGTAAAATTCCCGTATTTTCCCTAATCGTTTGTGGATTTTCTCCTAACATATTCACGTCATCCGCATAGACAAGCAGCTGATGTAACCCGAATTTATTATTAATTGTATTTATTATTAATTGTGTTTATTTTTAATTATCAATATTGAGTGCAATTAGTTATCACTGCCACCGGATATGTACCCATTTGCAGTGTGAATAAATACATACATTATTCATCGCTTTTCTACAATTCAAGAGTCGTCCTTATCACATGTGAAAGAGCAACGGGAAACCAGAGCAACTTGTTGACTTTTTGTGTGGAGCGTTCTCAGGTTCTTGTAAGCATAGAAATTCCTAAAATGGCCCAGACGTGTAGGAATTAGTAACGATACATGTTAATCTTATTATGTAATTTGCTAGAAAACTGCCCATTTTATTAATTTCCTTATCAGTTTCTTAAATGATACCAGTAAAATTCGAAATCTTACGGATAGTAGGTACTTACCGCGTAAAACAGTGTTAAAATTTAGGGGAAAATTATTTTTTTTTCTGAGAAAAAAAGATTGATGTTGGACTAATATAGTAGTCTATTAGAATTTGTCTTTGTACTCTGTCAAAGGAATAAGTTGTTAAAATCTATACAGTTATATTATTTCCACTCTATGTGCGTGCGTGGATGTATGTGTAATGTATTTTAGTTAATTGAAATATGCTGCTGATTACCTCAAGATCATGAGAACCTGAATATACAGTTTACGTAGGGTTAATGACGATGAGGACGTCGATCACAATTACATTTTTGCCGATGCCTGCCATAGACACATTGTGGTGCCAGTGTGGTCAGTGCGAAATAATTCCAACAAACGGTTAATGTCATTATTGTCACGAAAGTGAATACCTTCATTTCTCTCTCCCTTCCTTTTCTGTCTTCCCCTCTCTCTTCCTCTTCTCTCATCCCTGCTCTCTCTTTCTCTCTTATTATGTTTATTCTCGCTCACTCTTCCTTTTCTCCTTTTCCCTCTCTTTTACTATATTTATTCCTCTTTGTTCCTCTCTTTTTATTCTATTTCTCTCTATTTTCTCTTCTTCCCTCTTTCTCTTCCTTTCTTTTTGCAGTCTTCATTCATCTCATTTTCTTCTCTTTCCGTCTCTCTTTTTACTTCTTTACTCCTTTGTCTACCTCTCTTCTTACTCTCTTCATTTCTCTCTCTTTCTCTTGTGACTTTACTTCTCTTTCTTACTTTCTTTTTACTATCTTTAATCCTCTCTCCCGTTTATCTTTCCCTCTCTTCTTTGTTTCTCTTTTCTTCTCTGTTTTTGTTGTCTTTATTCCTTTCCCTCTTTCTTTTCTTCTCCTCATGTAGTTTAGTTATGAACTGAGGGACACAAAAGAAGCTGTGAACAATGTGCTACACAATAACAGTAGAGTCTGTTCAATTTCCTCGAGTGCAGTTTCAAGGAAAAGACTTTGCCGACTGACCCTTTTCTGATTGGTTGTTACGAATGTAGTAAATTCTTAATGCGATAGAAATATTGTCTTCGACTGTTAATAGCCAATCACAACTCTCGTTAAAAAATCGGACAACCTCCTCTCAACTCCACGTGAAGGGAGAGTTGCCACATCTATAAAGCAACAGTCATGGAGCGGTCGATTGTCATTAGCATTGTGGCAATTGACCAAGATGTCAATGATAGTGCTAGATCTGTTCTGACAGAAAATTAATAAATCTGTTAGACGTAAGTGGATGTTCAAGGAAGTCACCGAACTATACACTCGACAGTGGGTAAGCATGACGTCATAGCCAAACAAGTTTCATATACAACTCGGGGATTCCTCGGAAGCTAGATCAAGCACGGAGTTCCGTTTTTTTTCCCCTCGTTCATTACTTTTATACACTCTTTCATTTACAACCCCTATTAAAAACATCGCGGAGATCCTTTAAGTCAGCGATGGGCGTTTGAGTGCATTTGCCCTCCGTGCGCACGGGGAATTCCAAGTGCAAGCGCTGCAGCGCGCTGTATTGTGCCAGCAGCTATAACAGATCTTACACAGTTTTCAAATGAGCTAAATTTAGGACTTCAGGGAAAAGAAATTCTTAATACACAATTTGTAGATAGAATAGAAGCTCTTAAGGAGAAATTGCTGTTATGGGTACGTCAAATGCAAAAGGGCGAAATATATCATTTCCCATCCTTATCTAAGCGCATAGAATTTTGAACAATGAAAATTTCGACATGTACGCATGTATTCTATCCGGTCTATTAGAGTAATTTACATCAAGGTTGCACGATTTAGATTGCCTGGAAATGAATTTGCGTATTTTTTCTACATGTTCTGATTCCAACTGTTTATTGATAACGTCCCCCCTTCATTATAGTGTGAATTGATTGACCTGCGATGTGATCGAGAGATGCGAGCGAAATATGTTTCAAGGTCGAGTCTTATGCAGTTTTATGACGGATTCCCAAGAGCACGCTTTCCCAATCTGCATAAGCTGTGTGAGAAAGTTTTGTGTTTATTTGGTTCCGCTTATAGATGTGAACAGTTTTTTTCTATTACGAAAATAAACAAATCTAAAACAAGAAATGCTTTTAACGGCAGTTCTTCGCATAGTTTGTGTTAATATAGTTTCTCCAAATCTTGAGAAATTGAATAATATGAATTAATGTGCAATAGACATGTTTTGTTTTGTGTTTAAGGAAGTGTTTCATTACTTCGTGTTCTTATTTAGTTTGGTAGAATAACATATTCTTTTGAAACATACAGTACGTACCGCAACTTGAATAAACCGGTTTTCGTGCACTCTGTAAGCACACTTCTCTCGTAGTACACCGTGAAAGCACAGAGTGCATAATTCTGCCCAACCCTGCTTTAAGTAAAATGAAATCTATTTGTTTGTAACGAGAGAATCTGTCTCCTTTTCAAATCTCTGCTGAACCGTTTTGGTACTTATGAGAACTTAACAAACATGCTGACGGATGGATGGTCGGTGCAGAATTAATAGACGTCCCACAGGGATGGAACACACCTAAAATCTTGGAGTATTTTTAATTTAATTCATGACTCACTTCCGCTTTTCCTCTCTCATAACGGCCATTGTTAAATAATGCATGATACTTTTCCGGTGGCTTGATTCTTACCGAGCGGTTGATGTAGGGGATGAGTAAGGGAAGCGGCGGGAGAGAGAGAAAGTAGTGTAAGGAATTGAGTCTAGAGATCCCCTGGGTACAGGGAGACTCTGCCTGCCATGCAATTTGTACGTGTAACGTCATTACAGCCGGCATTCCTGCTGTGCTAATTGCATACCCCTCGTGATTGCTGCCACTGCCGCTTTCAAGGCGTTTGTCGTCACACAACGCTAATAAAGTACGGGCCTCAGAGGAGAAGAAAAACGGTGTCGTCAGAACTTTTGCCATGCCACTTTTATATTGCACTGTGCTGCTGCTGTTCCCAGCTGAATAAAGGCCGATTTACACTATAGGCAGGCCAACGTTCGTGCTCAGATTTTGCTCTGGTCATCAGATGCCGTAAACAACAACTTGGAATTTCATCCGTGGTTTCAAATTTAACTTAGCCGAAAGTTTGGGGTTATTTACAGGCTCCTTCATCAAGATCACAGTATTCAAGTTCTGGGAGGGTGGCGTACTATAGGATACAAAAAACTGTACAGCTTAAATGAAAAAAAAAAAACTCCCGAACTTCTAGCCTATTGATAGGTGTAGTTAAAATCCGAGATGCGACAACCAATGAAGGCTGCTGGCCTCACGTCCACATGCCTCAGCAGAGGTGAACGATTATCCAACTAGAACGGGGGTACCCTGTCGTTAGCACAATGAATATTAAATGTATGATTTGTTGACAAGTATTACGATGAAAACGGTTGTATAACATAAAACGGCATTATACTACATGTTACTGATGAAACATTAAAAGATTGTGTTATCATCATCATCATCATCATCATCATCTCCGTACATCGACCCTTTTTCAGCAGGTGTACGAATAATGAGGTTAGCTCTTCAATTTGAACTCACTGATTTACTATGTGATGTCAAATGAAAGCTAGATGTAAGGACTTGACAAATGTTGACCTTTCAAATATTTGCCAAAAAATAAATATCAGAACATTCGCTTGCTCTGTTGAAGCCATGTTTGCTACAACTTACGTTTGTGAAAATTAAACAACAATTAAAATAGTAAAAACCAAATTTAGATCACGACTGACAGACAAATACCTTCGTGATCAACTACTACTGGCAGTAAGTGACATAATTCCTGATTTTGAAACTTTGTCGCAGAGACATTCTGAAGACAGTTAATTTTAGGTTGTGATATTGTTCATTTATTTCTTCGTTACACGTACTGAACATTAGTTTGTAGCCTTGTACTGTATAAAATTATATTTAAGTGCTTGACGCAAGGAAAATGAAAATCCGTTAATAAGTCAGACAGTTGCTTCACTTCCCCTTCGGGTGTCCGCCTCCCTCCATAGGTGCTATGCACGTTTGCAGGTTACACAGTGGCTCGGCGCACGATTACATTTTCACCACCGCTGATGTAGATGCATGTAGATTATATTATAAGTTATGCTGTGATATCATTCGCAATGTATTGAAATAAATGAATTGTTACTGTACGCGTAATGAGTATAACGATAGTGTTTTCTTTATTTTTAAGACTTCAGAAAGCCACTGAAGAAAGTTCTACATCAGATATGCTCATTCTCTGATTCCCGATTACATTCTGTAATCACAATCTTCCAATGTAGAGCGTGCTGTTCCTCGTTCGAAGCTCGACGGATCACTGCAGAAGGCAGTTCAAGTACTTAGTGAACGTACGAACAGTGCGGGACAATGACACAGTCAAAACCTTCTGTAAGCAAACGATCATTGCGTACAGTGTGGAAGGAAGAATATTTTTGTTGTGCGTTCGGTGAAAACGTAAAGTGTTTACTATGTTGTAAGGTACTGTCAGGATTACTACTGAGCAATATAAAACGACATTATAGGCTCTGCCACCCAGAACATGCCGAAGAGACAGGAAACCTATTTTCTGTAATATTTATTCATATACGAACGTTATTATTATTATTATTATTATTATTATTATTATTATTATTATTATTATTATTATTATTGTGGTGATTTTATTCCAACAAAAATACATGTTTTGATAAAATACTTTTTAAGGGGTGCAACGTGCACTACAGCTTCAACAATTGAAAGCACTTTATGAAAGGCCAAATATTGAAGAAAGTCGAACAATTCAGAATCTATGTTGAGGAGCAAGTTATGTAGTATGTTGGGTATTAGCGAAGGCACTAAAACCCTTCACAAATGGTGAACTTGTAAAGAGATGTACGGTGTCTGAACAAAATATAGTTAATTATATCCCTTCTAGCCTACTGGAACAGCTCAAATGTGATTTCATAGAGCATAGATCTAGTGATTTTAGACGTATGGAGAGTGATAGTAATCTTTTTGTTAATCCTTTCATAGTAAATTTAGTACAGTCCGTGAGAAAGTAGTTCCAAGACAAGTTAATTGATTTACAGGGTAACGTAGAATTCAGAACTAAATGCAGAGAATATGACTTGACAAGCATAGAATTATTTAAAAAATGAACAAAACTAAATATTACAAGATGAGCTTATTCGTTGCCACTATGTTAGCTACCTTCGCCTCGACATATGTGTGCGAAAAATTATTTTCGAGAATGAAGGTTGCTAAATCCAAAAATCCAAACATAGGTCTCAATTAACAGATGAACATCTTTTGCACATTGCAGTAAATTCGTTGGAAATAGATTCCCGATTACTTGCAGAAAAGAATGCAGATGTTGAATAGACCGCAAAGTAGGCTATATGGTGGAATATGAAAATGATATTATCTATGATATTATTATATCATAACTATATTAAATATAATAAATAATGTAATAACTGAATATTGCAGTGTATACTGTTTTCTTTTTCAAATTCAGTTTATTATCTGCATTTGTAAGAGTGTAAGAACTATGCTACGGGCGTTGCTGCAATGTAGTTGCGGAGCCCAGTCCGTAGGTGTGTGCGTGTGCGTCTTTTTTGTAGTGCAGCATCATCCGTGTAATCGGGGCTTTTACAATTTTGAGCATACCTGTTCTACATATTTTATATTAAAGGAAGGCAGTCAGTATATCAGACTTAAATGAAGGCCATCGAGACGTATATGAAGAAAATGTGTTCCCCTCCTCCCCACAATCAACATAATATCTACTCTTATGTGAAAAGGCCAGTACCACGATGAAATCCTCGACGCCTGTTAACAAGACTAAGTCACGCTCCAATTATTTTAGTTCTCCTTTCCGTATAGTTAGGATATACTAGTTGTGAGATAGAATGGTATGACGACGATGCTACGTGCAAAGAAATAATAAAGGTGATTTGTGAGTAGAATCTTTCATTACTATACTCTATTTCATTTTATAGTTGATATCAATGGTCCAGCGTCTACCAAAGATCCAATGATTGTGTAATCCATCCTGGCCGAGGGACAAAAGTTACATTTACAATAAAAATTACAATTAACAATGGTATAACCGTAATTTTAAACATCATATCAACACTCACAAAGTTGCAGGTAAACAAAATTCTTAACCAATCACAGAGAAGAATTAAAAAAAAAATACAAAAAAATAACAAAAAACAAGAAAACAAAACAGATCGATGACGTAGTAAATGTTAATGCTTTGATATCGTACATGATATTTGTCATTATTTAATTGAAGTCTAGTACTGAAATTATATCAAAAGCTAACACTGTTTCCTTTTAAATTGACAAATTCAGCAAGTTACAATAAATATTAAATGTCATAAGCATGAACATAAATGCTGTATATATAGTCAAAGTATAATGAACTACAATACGGTGCATTGATGTAAGTAGGTACTTTGTTAGTTATTTATTGTTTCAAGTAAATTAGGCATAGTGGGTTAGAACGCAAATCTAGTTCAACAAAAAATAAAAATTTTCTCCTATGAAACAGATTTTGATTAACTTTTGTACAGAAGTTACAGGTAGCATAGACTGTATTTTTATGTGTACAAATACTGATTCCGTTTGTATAAGAGAAACTATCCCTTTATAGGGGCGCAATTAGAAACAAATAATTACTTCTATTCTAACAGACTTTTTTTTATGAAATTTTGTACAGAAGTTACAGTGCACGCATGTTTTTTTTTTCTTTTTTTGCGTACAAACTCTATGTTTGCATAAATGTGCGTACACACGTAACGTACGAACAACGAACGGACGAACGACAAACGAATGCATTCGCTGACTGAAATCTGAACATGCGGATGACGCAGCAAAGGCAAACCGTCGCTTGTCGATACATCAAAGGAAGTTTTTATTCGTTGTGGACGGGATTTGTCACTTGTTTTTGCAGTTCGTAGCAAAGCGCAGCGGTTAGTTTAATTTCACCAACAGAATGTCGAAACTGGAGTGGACTGAAGAAGATGTCATCAAACTTATTGATATATGCAGCAGGAAATTTTATGACCCTATTTTACAAAGTAATATTTCTAATATTTTGAAATACGACAGAAGTTGTGAAACTGTTCCGATTCAATTCGATGTATATCATGAAGCAAGTCAGTGCCTTTATATCGATTGCGACTTTCGTAGAGTGGAGTCAGCCACCATCGCCTTTTGTTTTTTAACTTTCTTCTTGTTAAACTGCTTATAATAATAATGGCTGCAGTTGCTAAATGTAATTATATTTTCGTCTGCCATTACTGCGGATAATCAGCGAACCTGAATGTTCTCTCATCGTTTGGATATGATTTGTACGTTACTCCGAACAGCGAACGAATAACGAAGGTTCGCTTTATCACTCGTTCGTTCGTTCGCTACGTGTGTACGCACCTTAAGCAGAACTACCCAATTATAGAAGGTGCATTTAGAAAAATCAACAACTTCTTCTCCAACAGATTTTATGAAACTTCGTACAGGAGTTACAGGTAGCATATATATTTTTTTCTACAAGCTCTGATTACGCTTGTATAAGGAAACTATGCCCTTGTAGGGGTGCATTTAGACAAAATTAATACATTTTCTCCCAACAGATTTTTACGAAACTTTGTACAGACGTTACAGGTAGCATATTTTTTGTCTACAAAATCTGATAGCGTTCGTATAACAGAAACTGTCCCTTTATATGGGGAAAATGTAACCTATCTCCTATATAACAGATTTTTTATGAAACTTTATACAGAAATTGCAGGTAGCATTTGTATAAACACGTTGCATTGACTAAATATTTGTCTTGAATTATTGTCGGTGAGATATTATATAAATACCTGAATGAACACAATCCATTTTAAGTAACAAAAATATTATTTAGTACAAGAAAACTTCACGAAAAATTTCACCACTTAAATCAGATTAGGAACTATTTCTGTTGGGAAAGTTTAGGGACGTGCTGCAAATTGAAAATAAGTATAACTTCTTCACTACATATAGGAATCTAAAAAGTAGTTATTCAAGGATAATAACACGGATAGAAAAATGCAATTTTTATTTTTTTTTCCTCATCAGATTTTGAAACTGGCTCATTGTTCAAGGGCAGCTCTGTTCCCAAATTGCCGTTGATTGACCTATATAATACGACGAAAGAGTAATGGAACGGAGAAAAATTCTCTCCGGCGCCGGGATTTGAACCCGGGTTTTCAGCTCTACGTGCTGACGCTTTATCCACTAAGCCACACCGGATTCCACCCCGGCGTCGGAAGAATCATCTCAGTTTTAAGTTCCAACTCTTGGGTTCCCTCTAGTGGCCGCCCTCTGCACTACGTCATAGATATCTATGAACCTAGGACCGAAGTCCACACATGTGCTGAGGTGCACTCGTAATGAGTGATTAGTTGGCCGGGATCCGACGGAATAAGCGCCGTCTTAAATCACGAGGTGATTTACGCATATATATATATATATAATTATAATGTACCGAAGTACATATGATATTTCCATGCAGATATTCTTCGTCATCATATAATGTTTTTATATACGAGTATGTATGTTTTGAATCATCTTAAATATTGCTATATATAAGCGAATATACCCGAAAATCATTGCTTTGCGTTGATGTCACAGGCCTATATGTCACAGCGGATTACGTTATAGTCTTCTTCAATATACGAGTAGCAAAGCTTTATTCTATTATCCAATTGTGCCAGAAATTTTTAACTATAAAAACCAACTAAAATATTGTATATATTTACGTATTTCACTCAATATGTATAGATCCATCTCTTGCAGTTCGAATGAACTCGGGGAGTGAGAAAACAATTTTGCATGCTTATGGTAATTCTGTAACAATGTACAAAATAACACTACGGAATAAATTAAATTACATAGATGGAAAGCTCTTTATATATAGTCTTTAATTTATATTTATATGTTTATTTTTTATAGATACTGAGTAATGGCATTTATTGATGTTACACACCACCATGACTTACATTTTGTGTGTAGCGGAAGGCTCGTAGTTAAGCGTTATTCAGCGTTAAAATTAATTTAGATAGGTATTGTCAACCTAAAAATAAAATCATCCGGAAGGAACCTACTTATAACATGTGCCAAATATTATTGGTAACAAAGCAGTATTTAGCATTTGAAGCTTTCTCATTTTAAAATAATAAACCTACTCTCTTTCCAATTACTCACATAGGCCTATATATATTTTCGAAGTTCTACAAAATTATAATTATAAATAAAAACAATTACCATCTGATTTCAACCGAAAAACGCAATATTTTTATATACATTTCTATCACCATTTTTAGATTTATCTCTCTTGCCATAGACACAAGACTACCTTACGAAATGATGACATAATTTCAGCTGGTTAAACACAGTGTTTGCTTTTATATGGAGCAGTTTCATATTAACAATAGTTGTCACTCACGCTATATCGCTTTCCAACATAGGGGATCACACGCAGCAGTTGCATACTTCTCGGAAGTGTTACAAAATTATTACAATCTCTGTAGTCGACTGAGAAATCTTAAAAACCATGAAAATCCTTTGATCATAGCCAATCCACGGGATCGAACTCCGAACCTTCTGATTAAAACATAAGCGTGTTCGGAAAAGAGAGAAAATGCTGAAACTGATCAGGAAGAGAAAAGAAATTGGCTGAATCACTGGTTAAGAAAACACTGCCTACTGAAGGATGCACTGTAGAAAGGAATGGTGAACGGGAGAAAGCTCGGAACAAAAGACATCGGATGATAGACATGCATTAAGATTATATGCATGATATGCGGAGACTAAGAAGAAGGCGGAAAATAGGAAATATTAGAAAATGTTGAAACATCTGCTCTTCGGTAGAACATGAATGAATTTGTCTATGTTAAAATTCAACTTTACTAGTTATACTCTTAGGATACCTCCTCAATACTGGAAGTATTTAATTTTTCTTACAGCTTCACTGATATCAAAATTGGAGTTCTTGGCACTTTCATAATCAAATTATTTCACTTTTACTGCAGAACCCGAAATAGTATGAGTAGGGCTCCCTAAAAACTTTAAATTGGGAGATTCATGAGGAAGTACATTGTGTTTCATCAGATGGTTCTTTTAGACGGGCAGACATTATTGCTATCAACGGACGCTTAAAACGGGCTCTTGTTCTTGACCCTACTATCCGTTTCGAAAGAAACCTAAATCAGGCCACCGAAGTTGATATTGAGAAGAAGTCCATATATGAACCTTGTCTGCCGTATCTTTCTCAACAGTACAACGTCCCTATTAAACAATGGTCCGTCATTGGTTTGCTGTTTGGCAGTAGAGGTTCAATCACAAAATTCACATGGAATTATCTTAAGGAACTTCACATTCCTTTTGATTATGTAATATCTATTCTTATAAATATTATCAAGGATTCTCTTCAAATATTACATCATCTCTATTTCAATTAATCAACTTATGTTTGCCTTCAACAATTAACTTTCTTTTTTCTTTAATATATCACATCACATTATTGTACATGTTTATTGTATTCAGGACCCTTGTGGTTGAGCTGATGTCTATAATTTAGAAAATTTATTTTATTCTTCAACGAAAATAGTACCTACAGTGTATTTCCATCATTTTAAATTCTTAGTTTTTAATGAATATTAGTTGAATTACATATGTTGCTCTTTCATATCCCAAATTATGTAGCTATTTGGTAACCATATGCCAACCATACCTGTTACTTATGAATGTCTAATACAGGTACATAATTGTTATAACCATGAGGATGGTACAAAGCAAACAGTCGAATTATTAAACACGGATTATGCATAAATGTGTAATTTAATATTTGTGTCTTAATTGCTTGTAATTAGATTATTACGCTGCCTATTATGGCTAATAATTCTGATAATTTCAGTACTAATATGAACATTCCTCCTTTGTATGTGGGTTGATTATGTAACTGTAGACTCTAATAGAATTATTCAAATACAATTCTCTGATGTTCGAAAACTAGCGCACAGTGTGTGCCACGTGATATGAAATTAGTGGCATGTTTCTCTCTTCATAATAGTGTCTCAACACATATTCATATTAAAATTACATATTATAAGAATATTTTCAGTCGAATTCAAGATGATTGCTTTCGGATATTTTACAAAAAGATTGAACTATCCATTCCTCTCGTCAATAGTTCCACTATGAGGAAGTTCCATCCAAAACTCAGCTATCATTAATCCCCTACTCCCTCTAATCACGATTTTATTACTGTCGCTACTGACATAGAAGTTTCAAAGTTAAGTTTTCCATCTGTACAACTTCCTTAGCTTCTATTACTATCAATATTACAATTATCACTGCTATTACGATTAGTAGGCTACTATTACCACTACTATTAAAGTACTACTAATAATACTACTTCTAATATTACTATTACAACGCTACTACTGCTACTACTATAACTATTATTTTACTATTACTGCTATTCCTGTTGCTGCTACTGCTATTGCTATTATGCTAGTACTGCTGCTGTTACTGATAATGCTATTCCTATTACTGCTACCGCTATTGCTATTACTGCTACTGTTGCTGCTATTACTGACACGGCTTTTCCTATTACTGCTATTCCAAATGCTATTACTGCTAGTGCTGCTGCTATTAATGATACTCCTATTCCTGTTACTGCTACTGCTATTACTGCTATTGCTGCTGTTACCTATACTGCTATTCCTGTTACTGCTACTGTTATTGCTATTACTGCTAGTGCTCCTATTAGTGATACTACTATTCCTGTTACTGCTATTCCTATTATTGCTAGTGCTTCTGCTATTACTACTAATGTTGCTTCTATTACTACTACTAGTGCTGCTTCTATTACTACTACTAGTGCTGCTTCTATTACTACTACTAGTGCTGCTTCTATTACTACTACTAGTGCTGCTTCTATTACTACTACTACTAGTGCTGCTTCTATTACTACTACTACTAGTGCTGCTTCTTTTACTACTACTACTAGTGCTGCTTCTTTTACTACTACTACTAGTGCTGCTTCTATTACTACTACTAATGCTGCTTCTATTACTACTGCTAGTGCTGCTTCTATTACTACTACTAGTGCTGCTTCTATTACTGCTGCTAGTGCTGCTTCTATTACTACTACTAGTGCTGCTTCTATTACTACTACTAGTGCTGCTTCTATTACTACTACTACTAGTGCTGCTTCTATTACTACTGCTAGTGCTGCTTCTATTACTACTGCTAGTGCTGCTTCTATTACTACTGCTAGTGCTGCTTCTTTTACTACTACTACTAGTGCTGCTTCTATTACTACTGCTAGTGCTGCTTCTATTACTACTACTAGTGCTGCTTCTATTACTACTGCTAGTGCTGCTTCTATTACTACTACTAGTGCTGCTTCTATTACTACTGCTAGTGCTGCTTCTATTACTACTGCTAGTGCTGCTTCTATTACTACTGCTAGTGCTGCTTCTATTACTACTACTAGTGCTGCTTCTATTACTACTACTAGTGCTGCTTCTATTACTACTGCTAGTGCTGCTTCTATTACTACTGCTAGTGCTGCTTCTATTACTGCTACTAGTGCTGCTTCTATTACTGCTGCTAGTGCTGCTGCTATTACTACTGCTAGTGCTGCTTCTATTACTACTGCTAGTGCTGCTTCTATTACTACTGCTAGTGCTGCTTCTATTACTACTACTAGTGCTGCTTCTATTACTACTACTAGTGCTGCTTCTATTACTACTACTAGTGCTGCTTCTATTACTACTACTACTAGTGCTGCTTCTTTTACTACTACTACTAGTGCTGCTTCTATTACTACTACTAGTGCTGCTTCTATTACTACTGCTAGTGCTGCTGCTATTACTACTGAGCTCCTTCTATTACTGCCAGTGCTGTTGCTACTACTAATGTTGCTATTACTGCTAGTACTGCTGCTATTACTGCTAGTACTGCTGCTATTACTGCTAATGCTGTTTCTATTACTACTAGTGCTGTTGCTATTACTGCTAGTGCTGTTTCTATTACTACTAGTGCTGTTGCTATTACTGCTAGTGCTGTTTCTATTACTACTAGTGCTGTTGCTATTACTACTAGTGCTGTTTCTATTACTACTAGTGCTGTTGCTATTACTACTAGTGCTGTTGCTATTACTACTAGTGCTGTTGCTATTACTGCTAGTGCTGTTGCTATTACTGCTAGTGCTGTTTCTATTACTACTAGTGCTGTTGCTATTACTACTAGTGCTGTTTCTATTACTACTAGTGCTGTTGCTATTACTGCTAGTGCTGTTGCTATTACTGCTAGTGCTGTTGCTATTACTGCTAGTGCTGTTTCTATTACTACTAGTGCTGTTGCTATTACTACTAGTGCTGTTGCTATTACTGCTAGTGCTGTTTCTATTACTACTAGTGCTGTTGCTATTACTACTAGTGCTGTTTCTATTACTAGTGCTGTTGCTATTACTGCTAGTGCTGTTTCTATTACTACCAGTGCTGCTGCTATTATTACCATTGCTGCTGCATTGTCGCATCTGTTGCTCAGCCAGTCTTCCACTCATGCAGCACAGTCCGATCGTGATAGAATTTGTGGCAGACGAAGACGACGTTGTAAAGGGGTTTTCTCGGATTACTCCCGTTCCCTCTTTAATTTCATCAACATAAGAATAGGCCTAGTCCACTTCCTCCTCATACCACATAACATAATATGCAAAGTTCAGTGTAATTTGTAAAGACTTTTTAAGGGGTAATGCGGGTCTCTGATACTCATATATAAGATTTATGTGCTTAGACTCCTGCTCTTGGGCTTATAATATATTATTTGAGAATGACTCCTGCCTGTGTCAAGGCTGAGGAAGAATGGTCCGTCTGTCAGTATCGGAATAGTGAATACCACTCATGTCAGTAGTCGAATTTAGATAATCTAAGCAAT
Source organism: Periplaneta americana (assembly GCF_040183065.1). Taxonomy (NCBI): domain Eukaryota; kingdom Metazoa; phylum Arthropoda; class Insecta; order Blattodea; family Blattidae; genus Periplaneta; species Periplaneta americana. The sequence continues at coordinate 31,067,125 of NC_091125.1, forward strand.
TTAATTTAATCAGGTAACCCGCCACTGATAGACGCCTGTGTACTGGAGTTGTAGAGGAGTTGGACAGAAGGAAGAGGGTGAAGCAAAGACAGTTTTCTGCGTTGCCCCTGCGACGTCACGATGATCACGATGTTATTTTTGCCGATCTCTGCAGTAAACCATCAGAGTCCGACTTTATCTACCGGGGTTTAAATGTTCAACCACTTGAACGTGAGCATGTCACTGGTGAATTTCATCTACGCATTAATGTGTAACAAATCGACTATGCATTCCAGAGTTAAAATAAGTTTTTCGGAGAAGATAGCAAAATATTGGTCCCTAGGGACAACTGCTGTTCGCAGTGTACTGTAGGTAACTCGATGAGGTGGAATATCATTAACTGTCCAGTGCAGTTTTTCTGGAAGAAAATATAATTTTTATATTCCTATGAGGACCAGTATAGGACCACGACAATAGCAAAGACAGCAACCGCAATAAATATCCCAATATGGACCACGACAAGCACCACGATAATGTTCACGATAGGGACCATGACATGTGCCACGATAAGGATAATGACAAGAACCATTATACGGACCAAGACCACGATAAGGACAATGACAAAGACAACAAATACCTATTAAGGACCATGATAAAAGCAGTAAGGAAGACAATAATAATAATAATAATAATAATAATAATAATAATAATAATAATGATTTATTTTAGCTGGCAGAGTTAAGGCCGTAAGGCCTTCTCTTCCACTCAACCAGCAAAAAGTGTATATACATATGCATGAACTTACAAAGAATCCAACAATTTGATTTAGATGAGAGTTACATGTATACAAAAGTTATTTACAAATTAAACAACAAAATACTATGAACTATTAATTAAACACTGAAATAAACTGTGTAGCAGAATTAAACTAAAATACGTAGAATTTATATATATTTCAAATAATATTAGATAATAGAAAGAGATTATTACGAGACAATTAAAATACAGCACAATCAGGATGATGTCTAAAGAAAAAAGTAACAATGTAGTCAGTGAAAGTTTAAATCAGTATGATTGGAGTGAAATGCTAATAAGGTTATCTTTTAAGCTGTTCTTAAAGGTGTTTATTGTCTTGCAGCCCCTAATACTTTGTGACAAGGAATTCCATTGACGCGAGGTGGATATTGTAAAAGATGATGAATAACAAGATGTTCTATGAAGAGGTATACTTAGCGTGCCACAGATAAGTGATCTGGTATTTACGTCGTGGTTAGAGTATAGATAAGAGAAACGAGACGAAAGGTAATTTGGTGTTGAAGTGTGCAGAATTCGAAAGAGTAAAGACAAAGAGTGTAAAGTTCTACGTTCTTTAAGTCGGAGCCACGAGAGACTTGCGAAGGACGGTGATATGTGATCATACCGTCGGATGTTGCACACGTATCTGACGCACATATTCTGAGCTCGCTGTAACTTGACTGACAATTCAGAACTTAGGTCACTTAACAAAACGTCACAATAATCGAAGTGCGGCGTTACTAGGGTTTGCACTAGGGTAAGTTTTAGTTGCTGGGGCAAGAAGTTTCTCAAGCGACTCAAACAGTGAATGGAGGAACAGATTTTTTTTATCGTTTCTTTAACTTGAAAATTCCAACTTAGATTATTATCAAAAAAGAAGCCAAGATTTTTTACTACAGATGAATAAGGGATTAGCGTGTTGTTATAAGGGATTAGCGTGTTGTTATAAGGGATTAGCGTGTTGTTATAAGGGATTAGGACTATTACAATGCCAACAAGGACCACGATAAAGAAAACAAAGATCACGATAAGGGACATGTCAAAAACAAGGACTACAACAAAAAAAACAGTAAGGATCACGATAAGTACCATGGCAAGGAAAACAAGTACCCATATAAGAAACGCGACATGGACAAAGACAAGGGCCACAATAATAATTACGAAATGAACCATGATAAGAATAAGGATCACAATAAGGGTCACGACATAAACCACAATAAGAACCATGACCACTATAAGGACCATAATAAAGACAACAAGTACCACGTTAAGGATCATGATAAAGATAACAAGAACGATAAGGGTCATTCAATGCTAATATTATTACCAGTTAGGCAATGAACCAATGTGATTTTTGTGATCACGCAAAGTAACGCCACCTCCCTTTGCTAGGTGCATGAAGTGTAGTACAAAATTAGGCGTGCCGCACTGCTCCCTCAGTAATATCTCGGCATCGAGAGCAGCTACAGACCTGTGGAATCACTCGTTTGATACGTAATTGAGGTGATACTAGACATGTACGATACACTTTGAGTCAACCATTGTTTGAAATTTGTTGTGACCTGGGATTATTTTCGGAATGTCGCTTCATATGAAGAGAAAATATATTGCATGACCTTCATTTTACAATATCTATCTTTGGCCCATATGCTCCCTCTTTAAACCTAGAGAAAAATAAAACACTCAAAGCAATACAATTGTAGTTTCTTCCCTAACTGGTTGGCGTATTATATTTCAATGTTCAACCCAGATACAGCACATATATTTTTTGGGGGATACATTACTTATTTGAGAATGAACGTTCAAATCTGAGTGTAGAACTTTAATTTAGAGGTATACTGGTGAAAAGCATCGTTTCTTTTCGTGAACTTGTATTCAAGTACATTAACTGGGTTTTATGGTGCTTTTTTTCTACACCCAATGGCACATTAAGATTCCCTCCAGTGTCGCATATACGTATGTTTCAAGATGGGACAATATTCATTTTGTCTATAACATCGTACGATCTTTGGAGGTTACGATCAGATCTAGGAAGTTGGAACCAAAACTGTTAAGTTGTGTGAGCTTGGACTTTATCTCTACCGAATGAAAAGTAATAGCGAATCTCTCAATGTCATTGAATCAGAACGACAAACGTGCACAGCCGGGTGGTAACCAAACATGTGCTGTAATCGTCCACAGCCTTAGAACAAGAAAATAATAAACGAATGATATAAAAACAATAATTTGTAATTATTGTATAAACTTCGTAACTCCCAAAATAAATTAATTTACCCATACATATAAAAATAACATACAAAGCATACAATTATGATTATAGCCTAATTATAACAAATCGTAATGAACATTTTCATTTTACCAAAAGAAACACTCCTTTTTATGTTCAGAAAAAAAAAAACAATATTTGTACTCTGAAAATATTCGTTCTATGACGCAAGACGTTACTGGAACAAATCTGAAATATGATACGGTATATCTTACTATCATCAGGTGAACCACTACTTTGTGAATCTAATAGTCTATTTCGTATGTAGCACATAATATTAAACCTATTTGTTTTCAAGAAAATTTCTCATTTCTATTGTAATGACAGCTAGGAAGTTCGTATCGTAATTCCGATGTTGAACTTGGACTGTAACGCAACCGATTGCATAGCAGCACGAGACGTCAATATTTAACGAAGAATAACCCGGGAAAAAATAAATGTGTTACACACTCCTGTTTGCGCAATTATTTAATAACAGATTAGTTTAATTTTTTGGAATCATGCATAATATTAACATTACGTAAATAAAACCTTAACAACAGAATAGCTCACTTTATTCAGAACCTAAAATATTGATATAAATTAACAATATTCTTCAAACTATTCACGACTCTACATAGCTCCACACAATGCCACTATGCGTTGTTTATGTGAACATACTGTGTATCATCTGTAGCGGACGGGAGTAGGAAGAGATGCGGGTGATATCTATACTCCTCGCTGTACACGACTGAAATCTACTGTTTTCGTACGAATTTCCTATCTATGGTTCTGATCCTTTCTGAGTGTGATTGTTGTCAATTAAGGGGGGCAGCGGCATTACCTAATTGAGTTCATACTATTAATATAATTTATGTTAACAGTTAGTTTACTCTTTTTTTTTTTTCTTTCACCTTCCCTCACTATAGATTAGGCTTATTTAGGATGTTCTTTTACTATAGTTGGGTTGTTACCCGTCTCTTGCCAGAGAGGTGCAGAACGGAATGGAATGTGTGTATTAGGTGCTTGTGCCATGTGTGCGTTTGTTTTGATGTTAATAATGTTCAAGTTAATGTGTTAGTATTAAAGTCGCTCTCTATAGAATACATTCCTACGATAATGCAAGGAATTCATTCCAGGTTTACACACCTTACCATCGAAACCATAACAAACATATTTGTGATAAAAAATTCATTTTTCCTGGTTCAGCTTAAGCTGCGGACTTCATAACTAGTGACAAGCATAATCGTCAGAAGTAAGAAGTTCATACCAAAACTGTTAAGTTGCGTGAGCTGTGACTCTATATCTTCCGAATGGACTGTAGTGACACAACTCTCAACGTCAACTAACCAGCAAAACAAAAATGTACAGTCGGGTGGTAACCAAATTTATATTTGTGCCAATGTTCCATGGCTTTAGAATCAGGAACAAAATGGGCAATTATCATTGTGTAAAAAAAGTAATAATTGGCAATTACATTCTTTGTAATTTTTATATCTTATAAGAATAACAAACAAAATACGTAATAATATGTATCTAGCCTTGTTACAATTTTTAATAATTTATATTTTCAGTTTATCAGAAATGTACATTTCTATGTTCACAAAAATAATATTTGTACCCTGAAAATGTTCGTCTTACGTCACAATACGTAACTGAAGCAAATCTGAAATATGATACAGTGATCCTTACTGTATCCGGAAGTGAACAGCAACTTTGTGAATATAATAGTATATTTCGTTTATGGCACATCACATTAAACCCATTATTCGTTTCAAGTACACTTTCCATTTTTTGCTTTAATGACTATTGGGAATTCTGCGGATTGGTATATATACTTGAACAATAATTATTCTTCCATATCTCGCGGCGCCAGTCACTCTGCTGCAGGCAGTTGTTTGAAGAGATATTGAAAAATACCAACAATATACATAGGTTGAGAAAGCAAGAAATTATATCTATTTTGAGTCAAATTTTGAAGTAAAATATTTATCTTGATTGCTGTATCCCCCATGCAAAGAAAAGTATTTCATATACATATTTCGGAGCACAGCGTTCCTGAAATAGTATTCCTTCTTTACATTATGTATACACGTTACATAATTTCCACGTAATGTGTATCTCCATTTGCTGATACGTTTGTATTATTACCATGCAAGTCTTGTATTCAACTTTGTGTGATTGGAAGATTTAAATTCTGCCAAGTTAAAAATCGCTCACTAAACTGCACAACTCCGCTGCAAACGTTAGCACGTAATGAAATTGCTTCTCTACTGTGCACATTGCTGTAATGTAGTTACGAAAGTCATCCATTCACAGTTGCGGTTATAATGTGAGTTGTTCATGTGGACAGTGTAGTTTACACAGCAGAAAACTAGTTAGATGATCTATATGCGTGACTACACATAATCTGAAGTATATGTTTTGGGACGAACTTCCTAGCTCTTATAATAGTTATGGAACTAAATAAGAAAACATCAATAAGGATTCCTGCTATCTGGAATTGATTTCAAGTTTTCCGTCTTTATAACATTTAAACATTTATGTTTGAAGAAGTATCTTTAATATTCATGGGATTTGTCTCTTTTTATTATTTCTTCTTTAGTTATTTTATATTACGTTGTTTTTTTTCTTTTATACTTTAACGTTACAAATAAAACAATTGACAGTTAAACAAATTTTCTGACAACTTGTAGACTAAGTTTCCATTACAAGACGTAAACTCATTGTCGTCTGAGATAGTAATTCTAAGTTCATACAAAATATTTCATAATGAACATCAGTCCCTCTTTATATACATTTTTGATTCGTCATTTCATTTCAGTGTTGAAAATATACTAGAGGAACAAATTCCGTAAGCTAGAAACAAAATTACACCCTAAGAGAAAGGAAGGTGAAGCTCTGAGTTGGAAGGAAATGCAATTAATTCCTTGCTTTACATTTGACGACAAGAGAGTGATCTGTTACGGTGTCCAAGGTCTCACTGGGATCCGGTAATTAAAAGACTTCACTAATTCCAACACGACTCTGACGCATCCGTCACTCCGTAAGAATGAAGGAGGCCTCCTGCCCTGGAGGGAGGGAGAGGCTTTGTCTTGTCTAATAAAGCTCCTCTGGGTTTCTTATATAGAAAAATACAGGCAAAATTCCAGTTACATCCAGAGAAACAACACTTGTCTTTGGTAGTTGGAGTGTGATATTAAATTCATTGAAATGTAGTTTCGTTACCGAGAGCAGAGACTGAACTTATGTCTGTAGCTGAAGTACTAATTAATTTTTATAATTGATATGGTTAAGTTTTTCAAATTAAAGAAATTAATTTTGAATCCAAAACATTTTCATAAATTATATAATAATACGTATATCGGTAAATAATCGTTCATTTTTTACTGAAATTCAACGGTACAACTTTATATTTTGTAGGCTATATAAGTCGATGAAACCGTGATGGGATTATAGTAAAGGTGGAGGAATGACCGTGTATTGAGCCTGCAACCGAGGTGCGTGACGTCACCTTGATTACAAATAGCAGTCTCATCCCATAAAGCAGCATGGGCAGTATATTTTATGTGAAATCAGGAGCAGTGTTTCAAGTTGTCGCTATTGTAATCTTATTTTTTATTATTATTATTATCATTATTATTATTATTATTATTAGTGTTGTAGGATTTAATCGATTGATCTGATAGATTAATCTAATAGAAAAAAAGTTATGTTTTATTTAACGACGCTCGCAACTGCAGAGGTTATATCAGCGTCGCCGGATGTGCCGGAATTTTGTCCCGCAGGAGTTCTTTTACATGCCAGTAAATCTACTGACATGAGCCTGTCGCATTTAAGCACACTTAAATGCCATCGACCTGGCCCGGGATCGAACCCGCAACCTTGGGCATAGAAGGCCAGCGCTATACCAACTTGCCAACCAGGTTGACAATCTAATAGATTAATCGATCAATTTCTGTTGTAAGATTAATCGATCAAAAATATTTAATCGAATAATCGAGTCGATTAAAATTAATTGGTTGTAATCGATATTAATTATTATTTTGTTAATACAAACTCATACTAAAAATTCCGAGAATATTCCTCTCTCGGAAATTGCTTACTTAAAACCAGCACAATGGTACTGTTATTTTCTAATTGCAAAGCAGGTAGTGTAGGGAAAATCTTGGCAAAAACATTTCAGAAAGCGATGGAGATATGAGGACAGTGACTTAGTCTGCCTCTATTGAAAGTTGAAACACAATGCGAAATCCTTATTCATTTTTATGGTTTTCTAAGAAAACTTTCACCTTGTTGTCAGCTCATCTTTCTAGCATATGAAATACATACTTTCTGGGATTCGTCCCCCTCATCCCTTTTAAAATAGCCATGTCTACAATGTGTGCAAGTGAGAGCGTAACTATCTTCTTCTCTTTCTAAAATCTGGCAATTCGATTATAATAGGGGCAAGTCTTCTGTTTCGACCGCTGTACTTTTGCAGTTGCAGTTTCTGTACTGAGTTTGTATATGAAGATTGTGTGTTTAGTTTGATCTAGAAAAAAAAAATCAGTATTCTGTGGTCTGTGAAAAGTATAACTCCATTGTGTCATATGAGAATTTGAGAGGTAAACTCGGTGAAACATTTGGATTTAAATTGACCGATTGTGGAGAAGTGCTTGACAGAAAAAGAGTTTTATCGTGCTTAGTGATGCAGGAAACATTGTTACTAAACGTAGAGCGGCACTTAATTCGGAGCATGTGAATGCACTCACATGTTTAAAATCATGATGAAGCTTTATTAAGTAGGTTATTTATGTTTGTCTGAAAAATTCCCGCAGAAATTGACACAATAAATTATAAGTCCTATAATAAATATGTTAGTAAATAATTATAATAGTTGTTTTATAATATAACGATATAATATATACAGATACACAACATATAATAGTCATGCTTATCACCGAACACAAGTTAAATTTAACAATAATTGCATATTACAGTATAGTAAATCCTTTTTTTCAAATCGATCAAAACTCGATTAACCTATCGATTAATCGATTAAATTCAAATAGTTAATAGATTAAATATTTTGATCGATCAACTGTACTAATTATTATTGTTGTTATTTTCTTCTATCGTATTAGAAACTTTATTAATTTCTAATGTATTATAATCGTTCCTGTAAAATACAAGCTAATAATTATTGTAAACTATGTAGGTCTATATCGTTTTGGATTGTAACATGCCTACAATACAATAAGGATTGTTGTATAAGAAGTCATAACTTACACACCAATGAAAAGTACATTTTTTTTATAGTTATTGTTTTTGTGTTTGGTATTATTATATCTTATAAACCCTTTTTTTATTTATTTGCTATAAAATACAAGCTTAATCATTGTACGAGTAAAATTTAACTATTTTGGTCTGTACTCTATATCATTCTCTACTACATTAAAATACCATTTAGTACCATCCATACAGTAACGGGTTTTCATGAGTTGAAGGGTTCCATACAATTTTTACGGAACAGATGGTTAAGTCGTGAGTTCTACGCCAAGTGAAAGCTCTCCTTTGTTTAACTCCCCGTAACTCGGAAACCAGTGAAGATTTTGACTAGTGATCACTTTTACAAGTAATTTCAATTCTTTCTCAACATTTCTCGTGCTTTGACATCCCATCTATATGTGAGAAATAAAAACGTTTGCCGCTTACCAACTTTTGAAGGTGTAAATGTCTATTCTGAACAGATCACATCGAAGTTAGTTCTTTTTCACTTTTCAAAGAAAGATTTTCATTTCGAATTTTTTTCTGTGCTTTCTGTAAATTGAGCTATCAATTAAAATAATTACAGCGCGATTGACTATCATAGGAGCTACGATATGATATATATTTAAGGGACCGGGAAATATCGTATATGCTACATGCTTCCTAGCGCTCCGGTAATGAAGTTGACGTTATTGTGCAGAATCGCACCGAACTCGTCCGGCATTTTTCTTCATCATTATAGCTACTATAATCCCATCACGGATGAAACCAAAAAATAATATGTAAGTAATCGAAGTGATAAATCACACATTTATTAGTGCCTGTGTTGAAATATCATACATAAAACGAAGCACTATTTTGTGATATAAGTAAAAGGTAAAAAGATAAAATTAACTCCATAACAGGCCAAATCGGCCAAGGAGGTGGCGAGAGGTTAAGGCTCCTACCTTTATAGGCAATCGGTATTTAATTACAGTAGGGATGTCAGTCCTACGTGCCCGCCGCCTTTACCCGCAAGCAGAGACCTGCACAACGGCCCAGCCCATGGGCTGCTTTCGCACTGCACCGCACTGGGCTTCGCAGTGGCGCACGGAACAAGCCCGTGACGTCACCGCACGGGTAGGGGCGGGTTGCTTACGAATCGGTTTTGTGCGGTGGACTGATATCAAGGCATCAAGCCCAAGTCTCCTCTTTTATCAGTTACTTTAATTGAGTTTGCATGGGCTTATGCTTGCGTGTGCGGTTCAATCAACGGTCAGCTACTGTGTCAAACGTTTTGGTTTTTGTTTTAGTTTTTGATTTCTGTTTTTTCATGATGAGTCCAAAAGATGGTGCATCGCAAAGAAAATACAGTTTCTGTGATGAAGATTATTAGACACGGCATCTCAACCAGGAAGACCTTCATCACAGACACCGGCCATGAAAGCAAACATTCTAAAATAGAGTCTCTCCAGAGAAAAAATAGCGAAGAAGAAAATCGCTGCTAGAGAGTTTAAAACAACAGATTCGGATGGAAATTAAAAAAGTACCATAGGGAAAGTTTTTAACTCTATGTTTGACAGCAGTGGAAAATAATTTAATTTTGCATGTTGTCCGGTATGCGGATAATTGTATGCTCATGCCACACGACAAGCGAAAGCACAACCAATGCGTGCAAGCAGAAAAGCAGTAGAATGCAATCAACTGTCGGGTTGATGTCAGTGCAGTGCTGAGCAGTGAGGTGGACTGCGGTGAGCTTCGAAGCCCAGTGCAATGGGCTAGGAAACGGCCGCGTCAGGCAATACTGGTCTTGAGTATGCTGGGCTGCTGAAGCGTGCGGTCTGGTAGGACTGAGCGGTGAGCTGCCGCGCATTACTCTACCCCCAAGGAAATGTTGCTATATGGGAACAACTTACAAAACTCCGTTGGTTTGTGCATGCGTCAATCTTAAAGAGTGACACAATATACTATTCACCTCCTCCTTCCTAATTGTCTAGCAATAGTAGCGCTTACTGATAGCAGTGATGCGTGAGATGACTTGTCAATTAGTAGCGACAATGATTCAGATTAATGGAGGGAAAATCCAGACTCCGCCTACAGCACAGTGGTAAGGTTTAGTAATCACCTACAAAGGCGTTTTGCCGGTAGGAGTCCTATAGTACTCATTTCTGTTAGAGGCTGAGTAGACCCCAGGGCCATAGTGCGGCCGGAAGAATTAAATCCATGGAAAAATGCATAGGCTAACCCCATCGGGAATCGAACACGCGACATTCCGTTTTGCAGCGTTATTTCTTAACCGCGTTGCTACAGCGCCCCAGTATATTATAAGTAGAGATGTTATTTTACGGCGAAGAAATATTTTAAACTTCAGTATAACAATTTGGTTAATTACGTATTTCGCACAATAAAGACATAAATTAGCTGTTATTTCACCTTAATATATAACTTTCGATTCTTATACTTAGGAGTACTTATGGCTTTTAAGGAACCCGCAGGTTCATTGCCGTCCTCACACAAGCCAATCCTGTGCAAGATTAATCCTGTCTGTATCATCATATCACACCTCCCTCAATTCCATTGTTACATTATCCTCCCATCTACGTCTCGGCTTCCCCAAAAGTATTTTTCCCTGCGGCCTCTAAACTAACACACTATATGCATTTCTGGATTCGCCCTTATGTGCTACACGCCCTGCCCATCTGAAACGTCTGAAGTTAATGTTTCTAATTATGTAAGATGAAGAATACAGTGCCTGCAGTTCTGCGTTATGTAACTTTCGCCATTCTCCTGTAACATTATCGCTCTTAGCCCCAAATATTTTCCTAAGAACCTTATTCTCAAACACGTTAGTCTCTGCTCTTCTGTCAGAGTGAGTGTCCAAGTTTCACAACCACACAGAACAATCGGTAATATAACAGTTTTATAAATTCTAACTTTCAGATTTTTTGACAGCAGTCTATCTAGATGACAAAAGTTTTTCAACCGAATAATAATAGCCTTTGTCCATATTTATTCTGCGTTTAATTTCGTCCCGAGTGTCATTTATATTCTGTTACTGTTACTCCAAGATATTTGAATTTTTCCACCAATTCGAAGGATAAATCTCCAATTTTTATATTTCCATTTCGTACAAGATATAACCATATACTTTGTCTTTTCGGGATTTATTTCCAAACCTATCGCTTTACTTGCTTCAATTAAAATTTCTGTGTATTCCCTAATAGTTTGTGGATTTTCTCCTAACATATTCACGTCATCCGCATAGACAAGAAGCTGATGTAACCCGTTCAATTCCAAACCTTGTCTGTTATCCTGAACTTTCTTAATGACATTTTCTAGAGCGAAATTAAAACGTAATGGTGATAGTGCATTCCTTGCTTTAGTCCGCAGTGAAATGGAAAAGCATCAGATGGAAACTGGCCTATAAGGACTCTGCGTATTGAAAAATGCTTTACTGTAGCCTCCTTAAAAAAAAAAAAAAAACAAAAAACAAGGGAATCTTATGGTTCATGTTCATTTTAACAATACTTGCAGTTTACTATTGGCATTTAATAACCTGTTGTGTAGAGTAATTAGTGTCACAGTTTCTCATCCTGTATGTGAATTATACAAACTAATAGGCACGTTTAATATCTTTCGGCAATTTATTGTTTACATTTTAAAATAGTCACTCGAAATACTGTTTGAATATTATATAGACCCTATTCAAAATTCTGTATTGAAATGAGGTTTGAATTTAGATTCAAAATTTTATAGATAAATATCAATGCAAAGCAGGTTATATTTTAATTAGGGTACAATTTTTAAAGAAAGTTCCAATACCTACGTCAGAGGTTCTCAATCTTTTGAAGATTGTGAGCACCGCCCACACGTAATACTAAGTAAGCGAGCACCATGAAATAGGATATGTTTTGATTAGGCCTATATGAATAAATAAACTATATAAACAAACCAATACAATATTAAAACACTCACACAGGGTAATGATATCCTTGAACTTGAATGTTACTAAGACATTCAGTGATGTCCAAGAAGAGGTCGCTTGTTGCTACATATAAATAATCCTGCAGATGTGAATTAGTTAATCGTGATCGTGATTGAGGTATTTCATAAGTTAGAATTTTTTTTTGAATAAGTATGTTGTCCTGAACATAGCAATATTTGGAGCGTGTTTGTATCTTCTGCTTCTCAAAGACTATACATTTTTCCTTTTGAAACAAATATTTTTGCTCTAACGAGTACTGGATATCTGTCAATTGAAGTTTCTCACGAGCAACCATATTATTCTCTTGAATTGAAGGGAATTATACAGCATGTAAGGCCTCTTAGGTCTCTAAGATATTATAATGGATGGATAAAAATGCTATTTGTTTCGCCGCCTCATATAAAAAAGTTTGAAAAAGAACTCCAGGAGAGTTCGTGCTCACGAGTACTTTTTTACTCGCATGGCGAGAGCACCAAATGTCATTAAAAAAGCACTATGAGGTTGAGAACGCCTGACCTACTTAGATCAATTATAAATGTTCAGTATGAAGTTAAGTAAGTCGAGTCATTCCAAGCACAGCCACCTCCGATATCTGTTGGGCACTTGAAATTAAAAGTTTGTAAAAAATAAATAAAAATATATCTTGAAAAACAGTAATTTGGAACAAATTCGTGCTAAGATAAAAAAATTCCCCTTAGGCCTATAAAAAAATTTGCGTTATTTTGCGAGTTTAAATTTAAGGTATTTTGACTTGCAAGAGTTTTAAACATAACATTTTTGTTCGTTTCATACGGAGATGTAGAGACCCCCTCTCCGGTCCCCCCCTCAAGTTTGCGACTCAAGGTCATAGCCGTGTCTTTAGAGGCTTTTGCCACAAGCCTTGCGGCTCGCAATGCTCTCTATATTGGAATGACTACCAACAGTGAACTTAATATATGAAAGGATCGGAGTGCAATCAAGTTTTACTATACATCGTTATTATGAAATTATAGGTCTATTGTTATTAGGTATAACTCATATTTTTTGGGAGCGCTGAGCCTCAAAAGCCTCTTAAGAGCTTCGCCACTGCCGTCCATAAAACCACAATGGTATTAAGTTAAAACAAAAAAACCTATGCCCTGATTCTTCTCTCAAAGAGGCCCTATTTAGTTCCCTACAGTCCCCGTATAGACTTTTTGGAAATACAGATTTGGTATTTGTCTTATAAATGAGACACATCTGATTCCTGAAACTGAATCTGTCATCAATGATTAAAATACATTTCTACGTATTGTCGTTCATCTTAACAGAACCTACGCCAGCAAGATGTGGGCGTACATACACTATAGACCTACATTACAATAAGCTAATTGCGATAGAAAAAGTTAAAAATAAATTGCTACAAATTATGAGCTATTATTGAGGTAAATCAGCGGAACATACACATATGCTAATTTCGAAATCACACTTCTTACAACGTACTTGAGGCTGAGGGACATTAACATTTTTATTTCCTATATTCGTAATTAGATGATGAGCTCTCCACTGCCAGTACTAGGACAGATTAATCGTCACATGTCCTTAAGAAATGTGTTCTAGGATGAATGATAACAGACAAAATCGTCTACAAGTATTTATAGGGTTAAACATGCTAATATACAATATTGTGAGTGTTATGTACAGCTGTTAAAAAAAAAAAGTGCCCGCCGCACTCGTGAACAGCGAATATTTTCAAAGTCCACTTCGGGTCGCGGCGATGTTACACGATGCATGTGCTTGTACAAGCAGTTCCGGAACTATGAAAGTGTTCCATATCTATGCTTCTTAGACCAGCGGTAGCGTTCTTGTTTAACGATTCAAAGGTTGAGGGTTCGAGCCTTCTTCAAGTTTTCATTTTATTTTTTAATCGTTCTTTAGCGATGTAATGATATTCAAATTATCATTTATATTCAGTTATCGTTCTTTATGAATATCACGTTATTTATATTATGTTATCGTTCTTTAGAGATATGAATAAAATTCAAGTCATCATTTGTATTATGTTATCGTTTTATAACGATATGAATAACAATAATTATTATTGTATCTCCAATGGGGGTTAGCCCTATTTTACATATGTATGTTAAGGCTATAGTTTTATACACAAAAAAGATAAGCATAAAGAGAAATGGAAAAGAAAATTAAATTAGCTTACGCGATATAAACAAAACATAAACAATCAGTAAGTTAAGCATTGCGATTGCAAAACAAATATCAGGTATCAATTTGAAACATACAAAAACATTAACAACACACACACGTAACACTTCTATAACACAAATATGCAACTTTCCGTACCATACATCATAAATTAATACACAATAGTCACACAAACACAATCAAACTATAATTACGACATTGCGACGACATCAAGCATCCCATAACTGATTCGCATACATAACAAATCAAGCATCCGTTACATCACATACATTTCAACATAGTAACCACACTTTTAAAAGTTACAAATTTGGCTCCAAGAAGAATAAATAGGACACTGTTACTAATTACTATTCTTCTACAATTTCTTAAATACATCTGTAATAAATCTGTGAAATTCCGATATGAATAATATCCACGTTTTTTATATTCTGTTATCGTTCTTTAGCGATATAAATAATATTCAAGGTATCATTTATATTATGTTTTCCTTCATTAGCATTATAAAATAATATTCAAGTTATTTATATTGTTATTGTTCTTTCGCAATATAAATAATCTGTATTTTATTTAAGTAATTATTATAACACAAATAACCATTTTCTTTCTAAAATAGATTATTTTATTTAGATAATTAAATACGTATTATATAATATATTATATTAATTAGGCCTAAACAAACCGATATTTATCATTTATATTCTGTTATCGTTGTTTAGTGATACAGTATAAATAATATTCAAGTTATTTATATTGTAATCGTTCTTTAGCGATATAAATAACATAAATTTAATATTGGGTTTGGAAAAATCCAGTTGCATAATACAGGTATTAGTTTTTCTTTTTGTATTATTGCATTATACTATCTTGAACCACAATAAAATGAAAAGGAATAACGAGGAATTGAACCTGAGACGTTGACATCTAAATTCCGACGTTCGTCCGCTGAGCTACGAGGGCAAAAGTGTGGAAACATTTTCGGAAAAATTGGCCCAATCACACTCTAAGATTTTCTGATGATTCGTAGAAGCTAGTCCAGGATGCGGGGGGCAAAGGTTAATTGGGATTTCCCGTTCTCTGATCGGGTCAAACATCCTGATAGAACTAATATTTAACCCTTGCCGTGACTTTCGGTGAAGTCCGGAGGGCCCAATTAGTCAAATCCACTCTCCTCATCGCCACGCTTGGGCCCCTCTGGAATCTAATAAGATGCGAAAGAGATAGAGGTGTACGGAAAGCAACGGAATGTTACCGCATTTAGGCCTAGCCTTCCCAAGAAAAACTGCAAACATGAACAAAGGAAGCTTTTAATAGAAGAAGAAGAAGGATCTTCTGCGGACCTCTGGAAAAAGAACTAAGGAAGAGACTAGTGAAGTGCTTTGTGTGGAGTGTGGCATTGTATGGGGAAGGAACATGGACATTACGACGAAATGAAGAGAAACGAATTGAAGCATTTGAAATGTGGATGTGGAGAAGAACGGTGTGTGTGAAGTGGACAGACAGAATAAGAAATAAAATTGTGTTTGAAAAAGTGGGTGAAGAAAGAATGATGCTGAAACCGATTAGAAAGAGAAAAGGGAATTGGTTGGGTCTCTGGTTGAAAAGAATAACAGACGACATTAGGATATGTGGATCATATGCGGAGACTAAGAGGAAGGCAGAAAATAGGAAAGATTGGAGATTGCTGGGTTTGCAATGAAAGACCTGCCCATGGGCAGAACACTTATGTATGTATGTATGTATGTATGTATGTATGTTCAGAATGCCTGGAATATCGTGTCTAAGAACAGTCGATATTTTCAAAGACTAGTCGATTCCATGCCCACTCGACTGCAAAATGATCGAGATAAGAGGAAGATAGACTAAATATTGAATTGTGGCTTTTTGTTTTGTTTTTTGAACGCTTAATTGTTTGAATGATTTAAGGCCGACGCCAGTAAATTTGTTTTGTTTATGCCACGAAAGATATTTTTATTGAGAATGCAATATTTTTTCTTTCCATTTGCAGCCACAATATCATAATGATAAAGTCATGGCATAATATATTAATGAACCTGATGTTAATTACTAAAATAATCTTAAAAGAGAAAGGAGCCTTTATGTATAGTTTGTCTCTCTCAAAAACAGAACAAAAAAGAACATAAAAAGCACGAGGTTGTAGTCGAACGCAGGACCTCATGATTAAGAGGCCTGAACGTTATCATTACACTATCGAATAACACACAGAATACTTCAATTATAACTGTAGATATCAAGCAACGTGGTCCAACAACATGTAACATCGCCTGTCTCCGAATTGTAGCGAAGATATCCGAAGGAAACTTTGTTTCAGGAGAGCGGCCACTTTTTCTTTTGACAGCTGTACATAATGCACATAGCGAGAAATGTATTTTAAGCTCCTAAAAAGGCTAACGATAGAATATAGGCCTAATTATGTCGTCAACAATAAAGTAATCAATATATTTAAGAGAGGCAGACGTATGAAATAAGTTATCCAGTCTAACCGCCTATCTCTATCTGCCTGACTGCCAGAGATGTGGTCCAATAGAAAAGATCCATTTAGAGGAAAGTTTCATACTAAAATACCGTATCCAAACACGTATTGTCAGTTCGATTTCATCCAGACAGAAGAAATCCAATCTAGGAGAAATGTCCAAAAACAAATTGACCAATGTGTTTACCATCTCCTCACATCGGCACTCTAATAGAAAGTACATACATCCTTCAAAATCACAATGGCTTTACGCCTTGGTTGTAAACTCTGCCAGCCACACCAATGTATTTGCGGAGGAATTGCTGATATTTACGGCCATTATGCACTCAGCTGTGCTTGGAGCAAGGGTCGCATTCCCAGACATACATCACTCAATGATATCATTAAAAGATCTCTGACTTCTTGTGGCATCCCGTCTCTTTTGGAACCACCAGGTATTAGTCGCGAGGATGGTAAACGACCCGATGGTCTCACTTTAATTCCATAGTCTAGAGGAAAATCTTTAGTTTGGGACTCCACTTGCGTTGACACTCTAGCTCCATCTCACTTGCCGAATACCTTCAGACGAGCAGCATCTACTGCTGAATTAGTCGTGAAGGAAAAGTCAATAAATATGCTCATCTTTTAGACAATTATATCTTTATCACTTTTGCTGTGGAGACCTACGATCCTTGGAGTTATGATGCTAAAGTTTTGGTATCTCAAATCGGCCAAATTTTGATCTCCATTACCGATGATCGTCGTTGCTGTACTTATTTGCGTCAACGCTTATGTATTGCTATTCAACGCGGAAATGCAATGAGCGTTATAGGTACTCTTCCCGAGTCAGCCCTTTGGACGAGCTCTTTCTCCTGTAAAATTTATTAAGTATTCCGTATGCAAATATTTGTATTTAGTTTTATATACCGTATGTGTTATACAATGTATATTAGTTTATATAACTCCATAACATACACTGTATTTTTTAAATTCAAATGGTTATTTAAAAAAATGGCTTTTCATGTGTTTAAAAAGTCCAATATTCCAGCCGTGTCAGAAGGTCCAACGAAACTTTCCAAGGTAATGTTTCAAAAATATAAATAATTTTCATTTTCTACTACTCACAATGAATTATTTACGGCTGTGTAAAATTGTCTTTTGCGTGCACACACATCGACACCCATTATTGCAATTATTAGACTATAACACACAAAAAACATCATAATGCTGCCATACAGGGACAGTCTAGATCATTACTGTTCTAGAAATACCCACTCAGCATCCATACATTGGCACTGTTTTGACCAGAACGCGTGCATGTCAGGTACACAAATGGAGACTTGACAACATACACATAATCAGATATGGAACTGAAAAGCATTTGTACCCACCTAACATCACAGAAGTACGTGTCCGAGATATTTTAAACAATAAGAGATCACGCGAACGCAAATCCCACGTTCTGCAGTGGAAAGAAACGAAGTATCAAACGTGAATAACAAATAGGTTATAGTATCGCACTCAAAACGAAATGATCTCTTTGACATGATATTTCACCAACAAAATCGTGTTCGTTCTCCAGTGCCATTAACTTCAGTTTAGAAAATTAAACAGCCATACGATAACAGAGTCCTTTATCATCTACCCTGTTCAACATCTACTTGGAGGATTTAGTGAAGAAGTGTTTTCAGAACATGGGAGGAGTGATAATAGGAGGAAGAAGAATAAAATGTATAAGATTTGCTGATATGGCGTTGGTAGCAGAAGACGAGAAGATACTGAAGGATATGCTACTGCAGCTAAATGACAGCTGTGAGCAGTATGGGATGAAGATAAATGCAAATAAGGCGAAAGTCTTGGTCATAGGAAGAAAAATAAAGAAGATAGACTTGCGAATTCTAAATAAGGCAGTGGAGCAAGTGAATAGCTGTAAGCAGTAACACGACGTCAAAAGGAAGTGAAGTGCTTTGTGTGGGGTAAAAACATGGACATTAAAACGAAGTGAAGAGAAGGTACTAGAAGCATTTGAAACGTGGATATGGATAAAACTGGAGCATCTGAAATGGACAGAATAATAAATGAAGCTGTGCTGAAAAGAGTGGGTGAAGAAAGAATGATGCTGAAACTGATCAGGAAGAGGAAAAGGAATTGGTTGGGTAGGCTGAAAATAAACTGCCTACTGAAGTATGCACTGGAAGGAATGGTGAATGGAAAAAGAGTTCGGGGCAGAAGAAGATATCAGATGATAGACGACATTAAGATATATGCATTATATGCGGATATATAGAGGAAGGTAGAAAATAGGAAAGGTTAGAGAATGCTGGGTTTGCAGTGAAAGATATGCCCTTGGGTAGAACACTATGAATGAATGACGATAAGATATTATATAGATGAAGTTTTTTTATGATTCCACTTTATGCAACAAGAACAGAATTATGATGTTTTGAACATTAAAGAACGTAGAATTTTTTTCCAGAAGTGACACATTTTCAGTAATGGGATATTTAAAACAGTTCCTAGTCAGTTCGTACAACTAGGCTATTTGCATTGTATATTTTAAAACTAATTATGTGTTTCCACTTGCTGATTGCCTCTCCGTTCGACAAACTGAAGCAACATTTGCTTCAATATATCGTAAACTGATTAATTACGCTACAACCAATAACCTTTTATTAAGGGGTTGGGTACAGCTTACGGCAGTAAAATTTTTTAAAGCATTCAACATTTTCTTCCTCCATTACTGTTTCTTATACAAAAATTAAACTTGGTATGTGTAAAACACTGTTCTGCTATATGAAAAACAATATTTTTGCGATTTAAAAAGATTATTTATGTATATTTTTTTCAAAATTCTGTTCACTGTGCAGTGATGAAGCGTTTCCCACATAACACAAACACTATCCAACATTCTGTGATGAAATTTTTTGTGTGTATTTATGCATGTCATATCTACAATATGATGCAAGATCACTTCTCTAACTTTGACAGATTGTTTGATAACAAATAAATTCATTTTAGAAAATGGTAAAATATCAATATTTTCTTCTAACATAAAATACAAAAAAAATATTTATTAAGGAATGTAGTTGAAAGAGGGTGATATTGTAAACACGAGATTCAGAAATTAAGAGAGAGAGAACATGAAAAAGCTAACAAGTTTATGAGTTATGAGGAAAACGTTTCATCACTGCATAGTGAACTGCCACCGTTTTTTAATTTTGAAAAAAAAAGTATTTTTTTTAATCGTAAAAATATTTTTTTCATATAACGGAAGGACAGTGTTTTACACATACCAATTTTCATTATTGTACAAGATACAGCAATGGAGGAAAAAATGTTGAATATTTCCAAAACTTTTATGCTGTAAGCTGTACGTAACCTCTTAAGCAACGTACATCACTGGCCGGCCTGCTAGGGTTAGAACAACTGTGCCCCCAAGGTTTCCTCACACATGGCGAAATGTATACGAATTAGTTCTCAGTGGTCGTCAGCGAACCTACAATGCGGTCGAAAGATTTAATTCACAATTCCAAATATTATTTATCCCCCATCACGTAATTTTATGGCCCTTCACTGAACCTCCAGCAACAGTAGCATGAAACAGATACATTAGTTATTTAAATTAAGTGTTGGCTGGGCACGTAAAATATAAAGCAACTGTTAAGCAAGAGCTACCTCCGAAACCAACAGATTTTGGTCATACTAATTGATAAATATCAGGCGTATGAAGACGAAAACGACATCACCCGGCATTTAACAATCCTTTGATATTAGAACTTCACAATGATCCAGATCTGCGGAAATAAAATGAATTACAGATATTTGTATTATCCTAAGTGGATAAAAGTTTGATCCTTAAAATGTTTTATTAATCTGAATTTGAAAGTAATACAAATTTTAGGAGTTTTATAATATGGGCATTTTGGTTACTGGACCTTTTGCATTTTGGATCCCAGTATGTAGGACATTTTTGGTTCTTGGTATCAATTTTACATCACCTGTTAAGTATGTTTATCCCTCTATAATTTATCAGATGTCTCATTTCTTGAATAACGGGATAATTACAGCTTCTTTCCATTCCTTTCAAAAGTTTAACTTTTAATTCCTTTGAAGGATATTTGTGCAATTCTGAATTTATATTGTCCTTTCCAGCACTTCTGCCATTCTTTATTTCTTTTAATTATAATCTCATTCTTCTTTCAGTATTATAATGGCATCTTGTTTTCAGATATCTTTCTGCTTTGATCAGTATCTAAATTCGGTTGTTCCTCAACTCTTTAAAGTAGTAGACAAATATTTTCATTTATATATCTTATATTAGTTATTTCTTTAATATACTCGTATTTATGTGTTTAAAGTGTATAAGCAATTCACTCTGTTCTATATAAATAGGAATACGACGAAGAACCAAAATACGCCACTGGTAAATATGCTTGACAATTATAAATGGAACTGCAACGATGATTCTGACTACAATCACTGTTTTTGCTTTTCCAAAATACATTGTTTTACTTGTTATCAACATTGCATACGCATATTACAATTATAATACTATAAATTTGGCATGAAAGTTACAAAAAATAAGTAATATTTCTGAACCAATACTTTTGAAACAAGGGAATAACCAGTTTTATTCTATTTATTTGGTCTCTTATAAAACGTTGAACATAAAAGTTCGTGGAGCATTATAGGAGCATTGACATTCCGATGAAATTGCCGAGTATTAGAACAGGGGTATGGAAACAAATTTCAGCAAAAGCGAGCAGAACTCTCGTTCTGTGTGTAGCGAATTCCATTCGTAATGTTGTGCAGCTACCAGAAATATGTTTTGCATCTCGTGAAAGGTTCTATAGGCTTTTTTATACTGAGTCATGAAGCAATTCCGACGACATCCCTGTGATCTGCGAGGCACATTTCCTTCTGAGGAATGGTCGGGATTTCAATATCTGTGTGCACGTACAAAATATGGCGCTCCACTTTTCAACTCTGCGGATGAAACTAGAAAGAGACTAACAGGAAATACCAGCCATTCCTTGTAAGGAACAGGAGCGAAAAATGGAATGACGACGCTGACCACATCAAAATGAGACGAAGGCCTTGTTTCCTCTTCGCTCTGAACTTCACAGTTAAAGGATATCACAATTTAATTCGTTCTTTGGTATTCAAATTGTAAAAATCAAACACCGTATTAAGTACTCAACTTCTGCTTTGAAGTCTTACGCTTCAAGAAATGATACGAAGCTACTATCTTTACTTTCCAAATAATATAGTAAATCACTATAGTTATGTATTATGAAAAACTTGTGTAAAGAGACAATTCGCTAAGAGAAATTCGTTGTCTTGAGAAAGAAAAAGAAATTGAATTATGAAAAAATAGGGAACGTATTATAAAAAATCTGTCTCGTGAAGGTTACACATATTTTCCTAACATATATTTTACGTGTTTCGCAACAATTCATTTCCTTATCGTCTTAACAAAGAAAAGTTTTTTCTTAAATTCTCGTTTAAACGATATGCGTAAATAAAATCATTTACTGTTCACCGATATTACTCACTTACTTACAAATGGCTTTTAAGGAATCCGCAAATTCATTGCCGCCCTCACATAAGCCCGCCATCAGTCCCTATCCTGTGCAAGATTAATTCAGTCTCTATCATCACCTCCCTCAAATCCATTTTAATATTATCCTCCCATCTATGTCTCGGCCTTCCCAAAGGTCTTTTCCCCTCCGGTCTCCCAACTAACACTCTATATGCATTTCTGGATTTGCCCATACGTGTCCAACTCAAACGTCTGGATTTAATGTTCCTAATTATGTCAGTTGAAGAATATAATGCGTGCAGTTCTGTGTTGTGTAACTTTCTCCATTCTCCCGTAACTTCATCCCTCTTAGCCCCAAATATTTTCCTAAAAACCTTATTCTCAAAAAAAGATCAATTTTAGTTTTCCGCAGTGCTTACAATAATCATTTTAATTATCTCAAAAAGCTAAGATTTGATTTAATTTGTAAATGTTAGATGTAAACATCTATGAACTGATTACTATGGTAGATATTCAAGTAATATAGTTCTGTTATCCTCATATTAAAACCAAATTTAATGTTATTTTCATTTACAAAATCTATATGTAAAATTTATATTAGGCCTACAGTAAGATGTATTACTGATTTATGATGATATTTACGTTTTATTATGTGACAAATGTATAACAGTGGGTCTTCCTTTAAAAATAATAGACCTACAGACATCACAATCCACTCAAATATTAGAAAATAGTTACGTTGATACTAGTACTTACAACAGGATTAATAACAAATGGCAAATATTGTTTACATCCATTTACGATCAAAGCCAAATATGTCAATCTAGACATGGAAGTTGTGGAGAAAGCATAGAATCGAAAAAAGTGACACTTTTTAAAGACTGTTGTAAGATTCGTAAAACATTACGCGTACGGGCGCATTCGGTGGCGATGCACAGATAAATCTTGTAGAACGATAATAATAACTACTCGAGACTAGTTGACTACTAGGCTGTTCTAACACAGGTTTGAACCTCATAAGTAACGCCAATAAAGCATCACTAATGAGACAACTAGGCCAGGAGGTAATGGAGTAGGTGGCCAGTTTCTTTCCCCCTCCATTGCATACATCGCTGACTAGTAATAGCTATATATTACACTATTCAGACTTAAGATGTATGCAACAATTGTTCTTCTTCTGACACACAAATCGTCAAATGAGATGTAGCGTGTGATAACACACTGACGGGAACAAAGAACGCTACAAACAAAACAGTCCAAATATTTTGTGTTACTTATGTCTTTTTTGTTTAAAGTCAATTAAATTGTTATAAAAGTAAACTTTTAAATTTGACTGTAACTTAATACTGCACCATGAAAGAATAAGGTAATATTCAGAAATTCAAAATAAGTCTTAATTAAAAAAAATTGAAAACTCATTCATTACCCATTCTAACATTTGCTTTTTGTTTACTGCACTTCATTGACACTTTCTTCTCATCTTTAGAAGCATGTATTGCTACCTCTCGTATTAATTACGCCATTCAAACTCTCAGGGATGCTCCTGATCAATAATTGCAATATCCTCCTGAGGTAGCAGTTCCCACTGTTCTTGGAGAGCCTCCCGCATGTCTTGTAGGATGTCTGGATATTATTGGCGGACTCTTCTTCCCACAGCTGCTCGATAGGATTAATATCCGGACTTCGAGCGGGCCATTCCGCGTCATGAATCCTCACCTCATTCTGGAACTGTTGTACACATTGGGGGCACATGTGGGCATGCGATGTCGTTCATCAGCAGAAAACCATGACTAACAAATAGTGCAAATGACACAATATGCTCACATACCGATGTGCTGTAAGGTTTCCATTCTCTATGAAGAAAAACTCTTTCCAGGCCGTCAAGCTTATTCCAGTCCACACCATCATAGAACCATCCTGGAAAGCGATTCCGGACGAAAATGTGTAAAGTGAATGTGAAGGAGGCCTGGTGAAAGATATTCCCCTTCGTTTGCACATCGTGCAATAAAAGAAGTGCTATTGAAGAATTGCTCAAAAGACATTCGCTAATAAATTTTATAGTTAGGTATCTCGAATAGACTTCGTGAAGAAAATTTCTGATGTGAACATACCTCTAAATGCATTTAAACTTCAAATAATGACGAATTAAATGATTTAATGTTTTATGGATACCGTACTTTTTATGACACGTTTGAAAAAACTATATTAATGTACAGGATGATTCACGAGGATTTAACGTCACTTACGGAGCTTATTTCCGAAGACATTCTGAGCAAAAAAGTCACATAAACATGTGTCTTAATCTCAATATTTTCAGAGTTACACTAATTTCAAGTTGATAGTAAAATACGTTTTTCTTTTGTTTAAGGATATAAAATTATTGTAAATAGAGAATGAACTATTCAGAAGTGCCATTTCTTTAATTGGCTAGTATTGTGAAGCTAAAAATGTGTTGTTAATTGCTGTGTACAGATTTTGTTTTTTCAATTTGTAACTAAAAATGACTCTCAAGCACTTATCACAAAAATTGTTATAAATCATATCACTTTAAGAACCTAATACTTTACAGTTTAATTGTGCATCCTAATGTACAGTCTTAAAGAATTGACAAAAGTGGCGTGATTTGTAACAGTTGTTTTGATAAATACGTAAGAAAATGTAATTTTGTAGTTAAAAATCGGAAAATCGGACATACAATGAAACAAAACTAATTTTATTACCTCAACTAGTCCTTCTCTTGCGAACCAGGTCGCTCGGCCTCTGATCATGCGCACTGCCTCCTTTCTGGGACTTGTAAATATCTGTGCGACAAAGCTTTTTCTAAGATTGTACAAGTAAGAAAAATTTCACTTCAGTTATTGAAAATGTTGCATCTGATACACTTAGACAAATATTGTGAAAAATGATCTAATTAACGAATTATAAGCATTTTTTTTACTTATTAGTGGTGGATAATTCCTATGCTGATAAAATGTCTGGTGCATGTTGACACATATTTACAGTATGTCTCAAATTGTAGTGGAGCGGTTATGAAATTGTGCGCGGAAGTAAATCTCAACCAATAGGCCTACGATCGTAGGAAAAACATTTTAAATCATCAATCCGTAAATTACATTACTCCACTAGTTGCATTATTCATTACAGTTTGCAATAAAAAAGATATATATGATATATATCCTTTTTTTAAGTTTACAGAAAACTCAGCGCCTAATTAACCGGGAGCCTTACATTTTCCCATTAGGATAATTATTGTAAGGCTAATAAAAAAAGCGAGTTCGAGATTTTCACAAAACTACACGTTTTCAGCACCCCTGATAAAGAAGTGGTTTTAGGCAAAAAGTCTTCCATCTCTCTGCTTGTCAGTGTACAGCGATTTCTCCTGAAGATTGTAAATTATAGATTGTTTTATTTAATGACTCTCGCAACTGCTGAGGTTACATCAGCGCCGCCGGTGTGCCCGAGTTTTATTCCGCAGGAGCTCTTTTACATGCCAGTAAATCTACTGGCATGAGCCTGTTGTACTTAAGCACACTTAAATGCCATCGACCTGAGCCGGAATCGAATCCGAAACCTTGGACACTGAAGACCAGGACTCTACCAACTACGCCACCCAGGCAAATTCCTGAACTTTTGGACGGATTTTGTTCTTATTGTATGCCTGAAAGTCAATTTATTAGGGAAGTTTGCTGTGAAATTTAGTACTTTTTAGTTTGCTAAAAAGTACTAAATTTCACAGCAACAACACAAGATACAGCAACAACACAAGATACAGTAAAAATGTGTAACTCTATTCTAACTACATTTTTAATTTGTTTCTTACATGAGATGGAGAGCTAACTGAAATTAGCTACCTACTTCGTTCCCAGAAATATTTAATGTTACGTTTTATTTAATGACGCTCGCAACTGCCGAGGTTATATCAGCGTCGCCGGTGTGCCGGAATTTTGTCCCACAGGAGTTCTTTTACATGCCACTAAATCTGCTGATATGAACCTGACGCACTTAAGCACATTTAAATGCCATCGACCTGGCCCGGAATCGAACCCACAAGCGAAGGCTAGCGCTATACCAACTGCGCCTACCAGCCCGACTCGTTCCCAGATTCCTGTGTTTCGGAGAAAGAATTACGTTCAAAATTTTATTTATATTTTTCTTTCGGAATTTTGTAGAGAGATGAGTCCCCAGGTTAAGCTGGAAGTTAGTAACTACCTGAGTGAGGAGTACTGGTCATAAATCTATGTATTACGTAACGCAAAGTCTGTATCCCTTTCGATGTGAATTTCTAGCCGCCCAGAACAGTATGAGTTGTTTGTGTTTAAGCAAGGTTGCCTACATGTAATGTTAAGACTCAGTCGCTGTTAGTTATGGTAAGTTAAATATTACATGCGCCCAGACAAAATAATGTCAGCATGAAGGAAATGAGACATATGAAGTAGCGTGGAAAAATTATAATACATTTTAACATTCAAGTCGCCTCATAATACCGATATTTGTAAATAAAAAAGTATTAGAATCTATCATAATATACATGCACAAGGAATAATTGATGTAAATTTGTGAAATATGAGTAATATTGTACACGTACAGTATATCTTCACTTCAGCCGTATAATTTTTAACTGAAATCAAATATAACATCTTAAAAATTGTGTTTATATTTGGATACCTATTGATATCATTTAGGTATGCGTTTCGAGTAATAGTTTAAGAAAATATACTATAAACGGTGATATCATTTAGAACGTTATAATGGGACTGAATTGTTGGGAAATGGACGAAACGTACGAATTTAACGGCAATTAATACCTATAATATCGTAACACACTTTTCGCAGTAAACTCGTCAATTTCCTTGTTGTCCTGCTTGTTTGTTACTTTATTTTGTAAATTCTTACACTATGAACATCTCATTCATATCTTATTCTTGCTAACTTTTCATTTAATATTTTGATTTTTACACCAGTATTTATAATTAACAAAAAACTATAATCCATCGTACGATTTCTTCGAGATTCACGTTAACGATGGAATAGTCTGGCTATAAATTAATTATGTTAATGTTTTGAGATGTCGATCTATATTTTTATCGAGATAGTTAAAGCTTAGACGTTAAATTCTAATGTAACCGTATTTAAGAAATTCATAGTACTTTTCAGTTAAACATGATCATAAAATATACATAGAGTTAATTTATTTTTCACAATCCTTAATCAATAAGACAACATCGTTCTTAATTTACTCAACTTTATATAACTTTTCTGGTTTATGAAGCAGAAAAAAAATTCCTCACGGTTTTATAAAATGAATTAAATTTATTTCATATGGTATTTTTTCATTCTGCAATTTAATTGTAAATCACCCCATCTTTTCTGCCTTTCATGTTCGTCTTCGTAGAAATGGTCTACTCAATGAAGCGCTCAGTTCAAAATGATCCCTGCAATGTGAAAGAACATTGAAAAGTTAAATGAAATCTGAAAGGGAATGCAATTACTTAGTGGTAGTGAATATGACTTTGAGGATTTCGCTTATTCCCTACACATTACAAGGCAAGCGCAGCACACTTTGATTTTGAGATGTAAATTTTAAAAATCTAGAACTGTATAATTAAATTCCTTGAAAATTAGGGAACTCTGAATTCAAGTGGAAGTGGATTTATAGAAGAATGAAAAGGGAAGGGAGGAAAAAGACTTAGCTGCGAACAAAGGATCTTTATGAGGAAGGAGCAGTTCGATTGGAAGTAATTAGATGCCGGCATGAAGAATCGTGTATATTTTATAGTTGACTGCAGGTTTAAAAAAGAACAGCCGCATTTCATTTCAAAGGAATATTGCAAATTGAAGTTAGCTTCTCAAACCAAAAAGATGCTTGCAACTTTATTTTCAGTACCATAGTCAAATACCCTTAATTTCACAGAGTACAGTCAATTAATCGAGAAGAAAAGAATCACTCATTGAAAGCTTGCCAAAGGCTTTGCAGAAACTCCACCCTTCCTTTAAAAAGAAATATATATAGATTTACTCTCGGAAGGAGAACGCTGTGCGTCACCCCACAATTTGTTGAAAGCTACTGAGACAGAAAAAAAAATAAGTTCAAACTTGAGAGAAAACATAATGTTTGTATTTAATAGCAAGTTTTAAAAATATGGTGAAATAGTTCAGAATATTTGGTGATGTTTGGGTAAAGGGGGATAAGACATAAAAATGAGTTTTGACATGAATGAAAATTAAACTTCCTAACCTTATTGAAAATAATTTCCTACTCAAATAGAACAAATCAAATGCTAGTATTATTTTGATTTTTGCACACCCACTTACAAAATTTAACTTGTGTTTTCACCTGAGAAACAAACACCATTTGCACTCCCTTTACCCGAACACCATAGATTTGTCTTATTTATATTCCTCAAACAGGGTACTGTGACTCTATCTTTTGTGAGATTAGAAAAAATAATGGGTGCAATTATTTTTAAAATTATAACTCCTATTTTTGTGTAAAGAGCACTTCGAAAGTACAAATGTAAATAATAATTAGTAGCTGAATTACTAAATACTTCCTCAGCAACGTACACTAACTCAGCATGAATTCAAAATCTACAATGGGTTAATGTAACAATTCTGGCCACACATTTTTAATTATACAGTTTCTACGATGAAAGAGTGATGGAACGGAGAAAAATTCTCTCCGGAGCCGGGATTTGAACCCGGGTTTTCAGCTCTACGTGCTGATGCTTTATCCACTAAGCCACACCGGATACAACTCCGACGCCGGTTAGAATCGTCTCAGATTAAGCTTATTCCGTCGGATCCCGGCCAACTAGTCACTCATATCGAGTGCACTTCAGCACATGTGTGGACTTCGGTCCTGCGTTCATAGACATCTATGATGTAGTGCAGAGGGCGGCCACTAGAGGGAACCCAAGAGTTGGAGCTTAATCTGAGACGATTCTAACCGGCGTCGGAGTTGTATCCGATGTGGCTTAGTGGATAAAGCATCAGCACGTAGAGCTGAAAACCCGGGTTCAAATCCCGGCGCCGGAGAGAATTTTTCTCCGTTCCATCACTCTTTCATCGTATGATGACGCAGAATATCTGCATGGAAATATCATATGTACTTCGGTACATTAAAATAATATATATACAGTTTCTGTTTACAGTTTCATTTCACGAGGTATTTCATTGCCCAATAGAAAGGATGTAAATTATTACAATTATTCGAGAAATCACAATTTATTAATAAGTAAATAATTTTTAAGTGTACTGTCACATTACAAGATAAGGACATGGATACATGTAGCACACAAAAATGGCAAACTCTGCTTTTCTAAAAACAGGAGCGATATTGTTTTTTGTGTTGCACATCACCACAACATAATGGTGATAACTGGTTAGTAATATAATTCCTGTAGAATATATTTAAATTATGAAACATCTGCTATATTTCTGTTCTTTGTCACTCACAATACTTTGTCAGAATTACTTAGTACAAACATTATTGTGTAGTACAATTTATGCTAAGAAAAAATCACAGTATGTCGTTAACACATCATAAAAAGTTTGTACAGTCTGTCTTAATTTAAAGTTACCGATTTTATTTCATAACCCATGGCTTTGGAGAAACCAAATCTTACAAGAGTTTATTTATATAATGATATAAGATATGGAAATACTGACCTTAAATTCACTGAAACTTCCATAATAAATCAAGCATTTGATGGTAATGTCTTGAATCTCGGTTTCATAAGGAAAACAGTTTCCCACTAAAATGTCCTTGTAAATATGAAGTACACACTGCAGGTAATTTCATAAGAAAACAGTTTACCACTAAAATGTCCTGTAAATAGAAAGTACACACTGTAGGCAATGGTTAAATTAAAAAACTCACCTTGTCTCACAATTTTAAAATTTTGATGAAATGTCCCACTCTTCATGGAATAACTCTAATGTGGTTATTTAAATCGGACTTCGAGGTAAATCGATATTTCAGGAAAAAAGGAAAAGTAAAAAATTTGTATGGGTGGTAAATAGGGTAGCTAACTTGTTAATTCAATGTTAATTTCCTCTGTTACAGCTTAAGTATGTAAAATATGGCTCATGTACAATCTTGGTAATGAACTCTGTGTTGTAACCGACAGATGGTTGGGGCGATGTTACTAATGGTGATGTTTAAAATAAAATTGCACTAGCACTTCTGATGTGAGGAGAAAAATTCTCAGCAAATAAATTCTGTAAATTTAAAATTCAAAAAATAAATTTCCCAATTTTACGGAGTAATAAAAGCAATACCAACTTACTCAGCAGAAACTCCAGCAGTTACTACAAAATCCTGCCAGATATTGCAAACATCAGAAATGTCTATACTTATAAAATTACTAAGAATCCCGGATTTGAGAAGATACAGAACAGTGTTATTAGGGAATAGTGTAACATCCAAGCAGTAGGTGACTGGAAGAAGAACAGTGTGGAATGACCATGTATCACATATGAGTCCACCGCGGTTAAGGTTTTTCCTCAACCAAATAAGAGGAAGTGCTGGGTAACTTCTGGCGCCGGACCCTAGACTCATTTCGCTGGCATTGCCATCTTCATTTCATTCCGCTGGCATTGCCATCTTCATTTCATTCGGACGCTAAATAAAATTAGCAATGATTAAGCGTTGTAAAATAACCAATAAAAAATCTCGGATAACATAACATAAAATAGTTAAAATCGCGAGAGACGAATTCCTTGAAAGAGAAATCCGAGTCGATCAATATAAAGATGGAGGGATTTTAAATTCTGTACGTAATAGGCTCCAGGCCTATAAAATGAAAGACCAAGATTTTTCGGGTAAATGTTTCGCCAGACTGAATGTTGCTTTCTTCGCTGCCTTGCTTACAGTCTCAAGCCTTGGCTTATTCAGCACTTTCATTAAACGTCAGCAAAACGTACGCCATTAACTCGCCTAACCTTTGATGTCTATGTCAACCAGAGATGATTCCAAAATAATCGTCATTGTCTTCTTAGCTTTACCAAACATTAATACTGATTAAGAAACAAACGGTGACTAATATAATTTTCTGAGAGTTTTCCTAGCTATCTAATCTGAATTATCACAACATAATTAGCTCCGCCTGAGGATTATGGATGCTTACAACTTTAAAATAATTATAGGCCATTCTTTATCTCGTGAAGCCTACTTGTGCATAAGGGGAAGAAGAAACTGATATGGAAGATTCCCTCCCTCGCTATGCCTCCATTTGCAGCTAACTAATTCACTTAACCCACCATAAAGTTCTTATTATGACCTACGGTGCACGCGTGCATTTTGTTTCATGGAATAATGAATTACCTATAGTTATTATTGAATGAGGGAAACATTAATATGGTGTGTAGTTTGTGATTCCCGACTTCGTTATGTCTGTAAAATTCAAAATTGATTTCTTGCAATACATTCACAGCTCAGTCAATCAGCCATAGCAATAGTGATTTATGATTGAACAGTAGTAAATTAATATAGTAAATAAAAATATATTTTTACATCCTAATCGCATTTGATTTGCGGGTGTACAGTTTTATTGTTATTGTGTTGTATGAATGCATTGTTTGAATGGTGGTTATTTGAGTAGGAGTTATTTGGCCTATACATCAGGATAAGAAGTGACTGATAATTATATCAGTACAGTTATGAAATTTGGCAAAATCAGTAAATTAAAAAAAGTAATTAATAAGGGGAAAATTTTCAAGAAAATTTATAATTACCGGTATAACAGTATAGTTATAAAATTCATCAAAATCAGTACGTTAAAAAAATTGGTAAGGACAAAAATATAAGGTATATTTACAATAAATTATTATATCAGTATAACTACTGTATAAAATTTATCAAAATCGATAAACTAAAAATCACTTGAGAAAATTTCAAGAATGTATAGACTAAAATTATTTCAGTGCAATTTTATTATAAAAGACATAGTTGAGCTAAAAATTTGCTTAATAAGGCAAAATTTGCAATTAAATCGGTATATATGCAATTCTACAAAAGGAAAAAGATGGAAAAACAGCTTAATGAAGGGGACATTTTCAGGGAAGTTTATAATAAACGATACAATTGTAAAATTTAGCAAAATCAATAAGCTAAGAAATTTATTGAAA
Organism: Periplaneta americana; assembly: GCF_040183065.1. Lineage (NCBI taxonomy): Eukaryota > Metazoa > Arthropoda > Insecta > Blattodea > Blattidae > Periplaneta > Periplaneta americana. The sequence goes on from NC_091125.1 coordinate 31,099,676, forward strand.
TAATATCACAGCGCAGTTAAAAATGGTTTATTTAACAAATATGTTGTTGTTCAGTCAACTGTCCGAATACAGGTTTGAACCTAACAAGTGATACCAACAAGGCACCACTTATGAGGCAACTAGGCCAGGAGATAATGGGATTGGGTGACAGTTCCTTTTCCTCTCCATTGCATACATTGTTTGCAATATCCTTCTTCCTCTGACACATATCGTCAAGATAGTGAGATGCTACTGTCTGTCTGATAATAGATGTACATATCAGTCAGAATCTCAATCAGAGCATTAGCAAATATATAGATCATTAATAATAATATACAAGAGTTAAAAGTGTATAATGAAGAACGTATAGTAAATAATTTCTTAAGAGAGAAATTTTCAGATTAAAAACATGTTTTCGGAAAGTTGTCATTTATGTTTGAGCTACAAGTAGTACTTTCACCGATCGAAATAAGAATTGAGTGATTATTATAAGTATAGTAATTGTTATAAAACGTGTCAAAATCAATATGCCAAAATAAAGCTTAACAAGAGGAAATTTTTAATGAAAATATGTAATTATATCATTAGGATTATAAAACTTAGTAAAATAATAATAAGAAGCAATGTCCAGGAAAATTTTCATTAGCAACTGACACTGCTGGTGGAGTTATGTTGATCCTGATAATAATGAGTGATGGTAGTGGTGTTGATAATGGTAGTCTGCTAATAGTGGTGGTATTTGTGGTGGTAGTGATAGTTTTGATATTGATGGTGGTGGTGTTGATGGTGGTGCTTGTGATGATTTTAGTGGCGTTTGATAGTAATAGTGATGAAACTGGCGTTGATGATAGTGTTAGTGGTGGTGGTGGTGGTGGTGGTGGTGGTAGTGGTGTCAATAACGATGACTGTGATGGTAGCGAAAAAAAAAACTCTTAGAATTCGTGTCTCTACACAATGTGGTTGTCTGAAAGCAAAATGATTTGTTACGTCTTGGCAGATTGATTAAGTGATTATACTGTGTACAGAGAATTACAACAATTAATAATCCTTGCTGAGCTTTATTAATATACTTCACATAAATATAGAGACTGCTGAAACATGAATCATGCTGCAGTTACATAACTGTGTTGCGAAATCTCGCGTATCAATTTTGACGAGTTCAACACGAAACAGAAAAGTGTAAATGCAATTAGAATGTGTTTCGTTCTACTGATCTGGAGCTTATACTGTTAAGACCTCAAGACTGACGTTTCATTTGATTTGAAAGACAAATGAATAACAGGGAGAAACTGCAGTAGATAAAATAACCCGCACCAACGCATGCAGCGATGATTCATTGGATGCAGATGAGGGTGGCTTCAGAGTAGTGACATAACTGGATATACCGTGCGCAGTAGAGGGTTTAGTAAAGACCGGCGATAGGAGAGAGATTCGATTCACTGAGGGTTAATCAATTCTCAAACAAGTACAGTAACGTACAATGATTCACTTAAGAAACTACGAAATACACATTAAAAGGTTGAAAACAGTATTTATATCCTTTAAAAGAGTGAAATATATATTTGTCTTATTTACTTACAAATGGCTTTTAACGAACCCGCAGGTTCATTGCCGCCCTCACATAATCCCGCCATCGGTCCCTATCCTGTGCAAGATTAATCCAGTCCCGACCATCATATCCCACCTCCCTCAAATCCATTTTAATATTATCTTCCCATCTACGTCTCGGCCTCCCCAAAGGTCTTTTTCCCCTCTGGTCTCCCAACTAACACTCTATATGCATTTCTGGATTCACCCATACGTACTACATGCCCTGCCCATCTCAGACGTCTGGATTTAATGTTTCTAATATGTCAGGTGAAGAATACAATGCGTACAGTTCTGCGTTGTGTAACTTTCTCCATTCTCTTGTAACTTCATCCCTCTTAGCTCCAAATATTTTCCTACGAACCTTATTCTCAAAACCCCTTAATATCTGTTCCTCTCTCAAAGTGAGAGTCCAAGTTTCACAACCATACAGAACAACCGGTAATATAACTGTTTTATAAATTCTAACTTTAAGATATTTTGACAGCAGACTAGATGACAAAAGCTTCTCAACGGAATAATAACACGCATTTCCCATATTTATTCTGTGTTTAATTTCCTCCCGAGTGTCATTTATATTTGTTACTGTTGCTCCAAGATAGTTGAATTTTTCCACCCCACGAATGATAAATCTAAAATTTTTATGTTACCATTTCGTACAATATTCTGGTCACGAGACATAATCATATACTTTGTCTTTTCGGGATTTACTTCCAAACCTATCGCTTTACTTGCTACAAGTAAAATTTCCGTGTTTTCCCTAACTGTTTGAGGATTTTCTCCTACCATTATTCACGTCATCCGCATAGACAAGAAGCTGATGTAACCCGTTCAATTCCAAACCCTCTCTGTTATCCTGGACTTTCCTGATGGTATATTTTAGAGCAAAGTTAAAAAGTAAAGATGGTAATGTATCTCCTTGCTTTAGCCCGCAGTGAATTGGGAAAGCATCAGATAAACACTGGCCTATACGGACTCTGCTGCAAGTTACAGTGAGACACATTTTAATTAATCGAACTAGTTCCTTGGGAATATCAAACTCAATAAGAATTTGTGTAAATATATCATCATGATAATTGTCACCACCACAACTCTTATGACCACCGTTATCCTGACCGTAACAACATAAGCATGTGAATTCTGACTCGAGATTGGTTTTGTAGAGACGCCTGTTTACAAAACAGCTTTCATTTTATTTATTGCATTCCATAGATCTTACATTAGCATTGAAGCTTTAAGATGAGGAACAAGTCGAGAGTTACACAATTTCTTCGTGAGATGAGGGAGGCCGATGATTCGCCATAGATTACCTGAAATTTGCCTGATGGTTAGGGAAAACCCAAGCGGGAATCTAACCCAAGTCCCAGTGCAGCTCCTGATTAGCAGACAAGCGAATCTGCCGATTGACCTACGCTGGTGGCTCTACAAGAATGTACAATACATAACATGTAGTTGAACTACACAAAATAATGTACAAGCAGTGGAACTATACCAAAACACACAATACACAAAAGATTAATTCGATATACAAGCCTGAACATGACATTAGCCAAGCCAAAAGATGTTATGTAATATATTCTATAGAAAGCCGATTAATTCAAATTAAAATCATAAATAGGGATACCGGTAAAAGTAGGACATGTCCACTTTTTTAATCTTTTCATTCTGTCCGGCAGGCATTTAAAAAAAATTGAAATGTCCGGCATTTCGCATTTCAACTAGAATCAATATGAATATTGAACAATGTGCGATATTATGCATAGAATATCTAAATAAATGGTAAAAACCTATGAAAGAATTTAACTGCTTTCAATGGTTGAAGCTGGAGAACATAAAAAAAACATAAAGCGATGACCTATTGACATGCATTAAATTCTTACATTCTAAAAATGTCACTATTCATGATTCTAAGCCATTTCATCAATTTTTTTCTGCAATGTGCAAAGATATGCCAATCAAGTTCATTTGACAAAGATTTAAGTTTAGATAAATAATGGTGCAAATTCTTCAATTCCAATAGTTCTGCGAGCACTGAAACTTTCTCAGAACTCTTAAAAATATGTCAATTCTATTTATTTATCCCAAGTCACAATGGAAGTGGTGAGAGAGTATTTTCTCAATGGACAAAAGAACGAAATCGCATGCTAACGGAGAGAGTCAGAGGTATCATCAGGGTGAAATATAATTTCAAGGACATGTCCTGTGAACAGTTCCATAGTTATTTGTTACAAGATATAAGTTGGTCCCTTAAGGTTCTTGTGCACAAAGTAGGCTCCACCGATAAGTAAGGTACAGATGTAATACTGATCCAGCAACTAGTGAGAGAACTGACTAAGTTAAGCCATTGTTTTTATCTTTAATTTTATTCAAACCAATTTTTTTAAATTCTTTCTTATTTCAGAAATGCTCTCCTATAGAATTTATTCTCATAGTAACCTTAAGCATAAACAATTCAATGAATTGAGCTGTACAAAAATAGACAATACATATTAAGCAGACCAATAATTCAATTTACAATGATATAAATTTATCAGTTGAACTTTACAAAAATATGTAACATATAGCAAGCTGATTAATTAATTTACAAGCATATACAATATTATCAGTTGACCTATACAACAATATACAATACACAGCAAACAAATCAATTCTCAATTTACTGTAAAAAATTGAAGAATGTGATTCCAAAACGCTTTAAGTCCATTTTTATAAAAGGACTGGGCTAGTTTTTTTTAATTCACCGGTCTACGGACTGAGCGAGTTTTCAAGTGACATGCACAATAACACAGACTGTTAGACAAGGATTGGCATTATTTTGAAGTAAAAGAAGCTTAAAATATGATAGAGGATTCAAACATAAGCATATGTAAGCTTATGTATAAATAATATACGTGGCCAAATGGACTGAGCGAGTTTTGGGATCACACTCTTCAATTTATCATTTGAGCTATACATAAAGTATTCAATATATTGCAAGCAGATTAATTAAATGTACATCACACACAATTCGTCAGTTGAATTATACAAAAGCTAATTTGGTGCTGCGAAAAGAAGCTGCCCGACAGTTTTGCGTTGTCTTTTCAATGAGGTACGGGAATAATATTAATATGTTCAACGCGGTGGCAAATCCCAGATATTTATTTCCTTGCGAAGGAAGTTAAATTAAGGATTCTTATTTTCCCTTCATATTCACCGAGAGCAATGAATTTTAACTACCGATCCTCGGATCTAATGGCAAGCAATTAACAAGTCAACTTTCGGGGATAATTATCAAACACGTCAACCTTCGGGGACAATAATCAAACAAGTCAATCTTCGGGGACATTAATCAAACACGTCACCTTTCGGGAACAATAATCAAACAAGTCAACCTTCGGGAACATTAATCAAACACGTCAACTTTCGGGGACAATAATCATCTTCGGTGACAATAATCAAACAAGTCAACCTTCGGGAACATTAATCAAACACGTCAACTTTCGGGGACAATAATCATCTTCGGTGACAATAATCAAACAAGTCCATCTTTGGGGACAATAATCAAACAAGTCCATCTTTGGGGACAATAATCAAACAAGTCCATCTTTGGGGACAATAATCAAACAAGTCCACCTTCGGGGACAATAATCAAACAAGTCAACCTTCGGGGACAATAATCAAACAAGTCAACCTTCGGGGACAATAATCAAACAAGTTCACCTTCGGGGACAACAATCAAACAAATCAACCTTCGCGGACATTAATCAAACAAGTCAATCTTCGGGGACAACAATCAAACAAGTCAGCCTTCGGGAACAAAAATCGAAGTGTTAATCTATGGAAATTTTCTTCTGGAACTTTGGTTTAGCCACTCTTATACAGATGAAACCAGCTTTCTTTACTTCAAATAATATTCTTATTGGTAGTAAGTAATACATATTTTATTTTATGATAGTAACTGATTTACCACCACTACCCGTAGTTCTAATTCAAATTAGGCCTTTTCAACTTTCTCCTGTTATACTTTTAAGAGTTCTTTTTCGCCTCTAACACTTTCTTTTTTAATGTTTTATTATCATGGTTATTAATTGATTTTCTGCATTTTCAGAGCTCGTTTGATGTTAGAAATTATAATTATCTATCTTGTTTTCAAAATGGTAATTTCTTTAACATCATAAGACATAGGGCTCTTTCTATCTACATATTTCCAATAATTACTGTACATGATTATTACGAATGTGGCTTAGTTTTGAAACATCCATTTCTACAAGTTTTGGATCACCACCTCATTGGAATCAAAGCGGTTGAGAGAATGTGTGCATTCTTTTGACGGGAAGAGGTTACAAGATTAAACATAGCCTAGGGCGTGTTTTGAATTTATTCACAGTATAATTTTATGCTTCACAGGAGTGATAGTTTGAAAGGTGGAGGATTTGAAATGCTTAATACATGTTTGTTGTAAACAAACGCACCCCAACACTGTTCAAATTCCCTGCAGCTATTATGGTTTGATAGAGGATGCGAACCTTACTGTTGTATCGTGCAAACGTGGTTCCCGCCCACGGAGAAACAAGTTGGAACAGGTGTTGTGGCTAATTAGATATACTTACACAAATTCAAACTGTTTCTCATTTCACTCCCTTACAACGCTTGGTATCAAATATCAAAATTGTATCTATAGACCTAGCTGTCAGCAAGTGAACTAAATCCAAAAATAACATTTTCTGGTTGTTGTTCAAATTAAGGATATATTTCGGTTAATAATAAATGAATATTTTAACTTCTGGATGCGTGCTTTACGTCCTTACAACATCTTTCATTTGGGTCTTTCCGATCTTTGAGATAATTTATTATTACGCTTTAACCGGTGTGATAATCTTTAATTAATATAGTCATAATCATCAGCATCTTCATCGTTGTTTTTGCCACCATTTCCGTCATAATAATTATATTGTAATTAAAGCGTCTTTGTTACTGTTGTCATCATAGTTATGGAAATCGTATGTCACTGCTGTGTACGTTCTTTCTTCATTGTTGTTTTTGTGTTCTCATCAACATTGACGTTTTGAGGGTTTTACTGTTCGTTGACTGTCATGTAGGGTAGACATTTACTATTATCGTCGTCGTTGGAATTGTAGCATTAGTGTCGTCATTTTGATTGTCGTGTAACTATCGTCGTTTCGATTATCCTGCGGAGTCGTCGTTGTCGTTTTGATTAAGTATTATTCTCGCAGTTTTGATGGAGTATTATTGTCGCCGTTTTGATTGTAGTATTACTATCGTTGTTTTGATTCAGTACTTGTGACGTTTTGTTAAGTGACCTAAGTTCTGAACTGTCAATCAAGTTACAGCGAGCTCAGAATATGTGCGTCAGATACGTGTGCAACATCCGACGATATGATCACATATCACCGTCCTTCGCAAGTCTCTCGTGGCTCCGACTTAGAAAACGTAGAACTTTACACACTTTGTCTTTACTCTTTCGAATTCTGCACACCTCAACACCAAATTACCTTTCTTCTCGTTTCTCTTATCTATACTCTAACCACGACGTAAATACCAGATCACTTATCTGTGGCACGCTATGTATACCTCTTCATAGAACATCTTGTTATTCATCATCTTTTACAATATCCACCTCGCGTCAATGGAATTCCTTGTCACAAAGTATTAGGGGCTGCAAGACAACAAACACCTTTAAGAACAGCTTAAAAGATAACCTTATTAGCATTTCACTCCAATCATACTGATTTAGAATATCACTGACTACATTGTTACTTTTTTCTTTAGACATCATCCTGATTGTGCTGTATTTTAATTGTCTCATAATAATCTCTTTCTATTATCTAATATTATTTGAAATATATTAACATTCTATGTATTTTAGTTTAATTCTGCTACACAGTTTATTTCAGTGTTTAATTAATAGTTCATAGTATTTTGTTGTTTAATTTGTAAATAACTCTTGTATACATGTAACTCTAATCTAAATCAAATTGTTGAATTCTTTGTAAGTTCATGCATATGTATATACACTTTTTGCTGGTTGAGTGGAAGAGAAGGCCTTACGGCCTTAACTCTGCCAGCTAAAATAAATCATTATTATTATTATTGCCGCCATTTTGATTGATTATTATTGTCACCATTTTTATGGAGTATTATTGTGGCCGTTTTGATTGTACTAATATTGTCGCCATTTTGATTGAGTATTATTTTGGCCGTTTTGATTGTACTAATATTGTCGCCATTTTGATTGAGTATTATTGTCGTCATTTTGATTGAGTATTATTCCCGCCGTTTTGATTGTAGTAATATTATCGCCGTTTGATTGAGTATTATTGTCGCCGGTTTGATTGCAGTAATACTGTCGCCGTTTTGATTGTTACATTACTATCGTTGTTTTAATAGAGATTATTGTGGCCGTTTTGGTTGAATATTATTCTCGCCGTTTTTATTGCACTAATATTGTCGCCGTTTTGATTATATTATTACTGTTGTTTTGATTGAGTATGATTGTCGCCGATTTGATTTCAGTAATAATGTCGCCGTTTTAATTGCAGTAATATTATCGCCGTTTTGATTGTAGTAATATTGTCGCCGTTTTGATTATAGTATTACTGTTTTTATGGAATATTATTGTCGCCGGTTTGATTGCAGTAATAATGTTGCCGTTTTGATTGTCGTTTTAATAGAGTATCATTATCGCCGTTTTGACTGCAGTAATATTTTCGCCGTTTTGGTTGTAGTATTACTGTCGTTGTTTTGATTGAGTATTATTGTCGCCGTTTTGATTGCAGGATTGCAGTAATATTGTCGCTGTTTTGATTGTAGCTAATATTACTGTCGTTATTTTGATAGAGTATTATTGTCGTCGTTTCGACTGTATTAACATTTTCTCCGTTTTGATTGTAGTAGGCCTATTACTGTCGTTTTGATTGAATTTTATTGTCACCATTTTGATTGTAGAAATATTGTCGCCGTTTTGATTGTAATATTACTGTCGTTGTTTTGATAGTGTGTTATTGTCGCTGTTTTAACTGTAGTAACATTTTTGTCGTTTTTATTGTAGTATTACTGTCGATGATTTGATTGAATATTGTTGTCGCCGTTTTGATTGCAGTAATATTGTCGCCGTTTTGATTGTAATGTTACTGTCATTGTTTTGATTAAGTATTATTGTCGCCGTTTTGATTATAGTATTACTGTCGTTGTTTTGATTGTAGCATTATCGTCGTCGTCCTGATTGTCGCATTATTGTAATCGTTGAATTGTAATATTATTTTCGTCGTGATATTGTGTTTGTCGTTTTCACTGTAGCATTATTGTTGTAGTTTAGACTCTGACGAACCAAGTGATCTATAGCTCTCGGCCCTGGCGGCATCTATGAACCGTTCATAGATTCTGAGTGAATAACGATAACTTAAGGACCTGGCATTGGATAAAAAGAATTATCGTCGTTTTGTTTGTAGCATTACTATGGTCGTTTATGTTGTGGCATTATTGTGGTCGTTTTGATCGTCGTTTAACCATCGTCGTTCTGTGACTGTGGTCTTCTTGATTGTCGAGTAACCGTCATCGTTTCGATTGTTGTATAACCTTCGTCGTTTCGATTGTCGTGTAACCGTCATCGCTTAGATTGTCGTTCCGATTTCTCTATAACCAGGACGAATCCTTCTATTCGTCCTACTATAACTGTCGTCGATTTAAATTTCGTGTAACCGCCGATTTTAAATGTCGTGTATACGTTATTTTTATTGTCGTATAAACGTCGTCATTTTGATTGTCGTGTAACTGTCATTGATTGTGTGACTGACGTCGTTTTGATTGTATCAGCGTCTCGTTTAGTACACAGTACTATTTTCATCATTTACATTGTGTTAATATTACCGTCGTTTTTATTGTCATGTGAACGTAGTAACTTTTATTGCAATGTGAACCGTAGTGGTTTTGATCTTCTTGTGACTAACATCTCTTTGATTCTCCTATCAGCGCGCGTCGTCGTTTTTATTGTTCTACTATTATCATCATCGTTTCTAGTGCAGTATTATTATCGTCGTCTTTATTGCAGTGTTATTATCGTCGTTTTGATTGTGGTATTATTGTCGTCATTTTTAGTATGGTATTATTGTTGTTGTTTCATTATGGTACTTTGGTTGTTTTGAATTTAGTATTGTTGTCTTCGTTTTTATTTTGTTCTTTTTTATATTGATGCGGTGTTATTGTTATCGTTTTATTATGGTGTTATTGTTATCGTTTTGATTGGGGTATTATTGTCGTCATTATTGTTTTATTATCGTTGTATTTCTTGTAGTTTTATTGTCGTTGCCTTTATTGTAGTTTTATCATCATTGTCTTTCAATTAAAATTCTAATGTTGTCTGTATTGTAGTAGTTTCGATTGTAGTTGTAATTTCGTCATTTGGATTGTTTTTTATTACTGTCATTATTTATTGTCATATTATCGTTATTTTAGATTATATTATCGTCGTCGTTGTAAGAGTGGCGTCGTAGTCGTCCTGACTGCCGTTTCGTCGTAGTCGTCCTGATTGCCGTATCACCGTAGTCATCCTAACTGTTGTATCGTCATAGTCGTCCTGACTGCAGATTGTTGTAGTCGTCCTGATTTCCGTATCATCGTAGTCATCATGACTGCTGTATCGTCGTAGTCGTCCTGACTGCAGATTGTTGTAGTCGTCCTGATTTCCGTATCATCGTAGTCATCATGACTGCTGTATCGTCGTAGTCGTCCTGACTGCAGATCGTTATAGTCGTCATGAATACCATATCGTCGTAGTCGTCCTGACTGCTGCATCGTCGTTGTCGTCCTGACCACAGATCGCTGTAGTCGTTCTGATTGCCGTATCGTCGTAGTCATCCTGACTGCTGTTTCGTCGTAGTTGTCCTGACTGTAGTATAGTTGTAGTTGTTCTGACTGGTGTATCGTCATAGTCGTCCAGACTGCAGATCGTTGTAGTCGTCCTGATTGCCTTATCATCGTAGTCATCCTGTCTGCTGTATCGTCGTAGTCGTCCTGACTGCAGATCGTTGTAGTTGTCCTTACTGTCATATCATCGTAGTCATCCTGACTGCTATATCGTCGTAGTTGTCCTGACTGCCATATCCTCATAGTCGTCCTGACTGTTGTATCGTCGTCATAGTCGTACTGTCTACTGTGGTGTCGTAGTCGTCCTGACTGCCATATTATCGTTATCCTGACTGTTGTATCGTCGTCATAGTCGTACTGTCTACTGTGATGTCGTAGTCGTCCTGACTTCCATATTATCGTTATCCTGACTGTTGTTTCGTCGTCATAGACGTTCTGACTACTGTGGTGTCGTAGTCGTCCTGACTTCCATATTATCGTTATCCTGACTGTTGTTTCGTCGTCATAGACGTTCTGACTACTGTGGTGTCGTAGTCGTCCTGACTGCCATATTATCATTCTCCTGACTGTTGTATCGTGGTCGTTTTGATTGTAGCATTAATGTTCTTGTTTAGATTGTCCTATCTTAGTCGTTGCCTTGGTTTTCTTATAATTGTCGTCGTCTTTACTTAATATCATCGCCGTCATTCTAGTTGTTGTTCACTTGTCTTCGTTGGTTTGGTTATGGTATTCTCATTTTCGCTTTGGCTCTCAGATCAAAGCTAGGCGATAAGAAGTAGATTGGGACCCGTCTGCGTAGAGCAGCGTGCACGGAATTATCCGTACGCCGACGTACGACCACTCTTCACCCGTCAACAGATTTCGTTAGATAGATGTTGGAATGGGACCATCTGCATAGCAACTTTCTGTATAGTTTATAATCTGTATAATAAAATCTTTTCTCGAACTTTGCTGACCCGTTGATTTGATTGTTATATTTTGCATTTTTTTTTGTTATATCTTGCCATCTTTGCTGTGAATATCATATCTCAATATTATTATTTTCACTCTGATTACATTATCCTCGTCGTTATTGCTGATTTATGTTCCATTACTTAATTTTATCAATATATCATATTGAATAACTGTGTTGTTCAGTTTTTATGCAAGAACTAAGCAAAAGTTAAGGTCGTGTTGGCTCACGGTTAAAACAGATACAGGTGTGTAGCTTGATTTACCACCTGCGTATGCATATAGGAAGTCAGTTGTAAATAGTTTTCTAAATATTCCAGGATGTTGTTGACGGTCTTTCCACTTTCACAAGAGTCGCAACACCTTGAAATGTCCAAAGGAAGATTACAAAATTAATGAGAATAATGATTCGAAGTAACTTGGTATTTTATCTGATAGCGTGTTTTTGTAAGACTTTCCATTAAGATAATAACTTAAGTTAAATTCTCCACGATTTTTAGAAGAATTCCAAGTATACAAGTATATTTTTAGATTCGGACATACAAATGTAATTGAAGTATTTACAGAACTATTCGAAACTCTACAGACTAGCGGATAATTCACGGCACACCGGTTGAAAATTGTTGAGTTAGACGAATAGCTTACCAAGTCATCTTAGAAAATGGTATGTCAATCGATAATGACTTATTATTTTAATCAGTTGTAAAATAGTGATAATGTATTTTACTTTCTTGGTTATATCATCATCATCATCATCATCATCATCATCATCATCATAAACAACAACAGCACGGTCTAGGCGAAGCTGACCTTTTCCGATTGTAAGGAAATTCTTCCTAAGTTTTAAATTGAACCCTCTATCGCATCAATAATCTTCTTTAAGGCCATTTTCCCATAGATTTATAAATTTATACCCTTTTTGTAATTATATTTTGTTCCATTATTTTTAATATGTTCCTGTTATTAATTTTTTTTCCCTGATTCTATCATATATTTCGATTAAATTTCATTTTTTTTTCTAATATTTCCATTTCGCTTCAGATCAGTTCTTCTACATCCTGCTACGGCTCTTTAGAAATATATTTCTGCGGATTCCATTTTTATTTTTGAGCCATAGTTCATGTCCAGCATTCTTCTGCGTATCTAAGCTATGTCACAACCATCACATTGTAACATTGTGAAAGACTAGATTTATTACATTTCCTTTGGATAATTCGCTTAACAGTTTCACAAAATGTTGATATTTACTTGTTTTGATATCGATATATTAATCTCTAGTACTTCCTATATTACAACCCAGATTATTAAAATGTTATATTATTTGTTCATCTATTACGAATTTATTTCTTATTGAATATCTTCGTATGAAACACATTATTTTAGTTTCTGTGTGGAATTTTTAAAATTATATTGCCTTATAATTTTATTTTATTTGTGGAACAAGTTTAGTGGATTTACTTCATCTGGCATTATTATAATCTGATCAGCGAATAAGAGGGTATATATTTTTTGTATTTCTGATACTGTCACGTTTCATGGAATCGTCAATGTATTATCAATTAATAAATAATGTTATTCTAATTACGATAGAGTGAATGATTTAACAGCTGTAATGGTTATTAGAGTTAATGTTTATAATTAAAGAGCTGTAATAATATCTGACTATGTAGTTGGCGTATAGTTGTTACCGGAATTAAAACTCTAAACGTATAAATAAGTTCCCTGCTCGTTCAGCACACGAGAAATTATTTTGAAGAAACCAGTAGACTTAATTCTACAACGAAATATTTTGGCAGTTCTGTTATATATAAACATCAAGAATGTTATCCAAGAAGCTTACGCCCAAGATATTAAGAGCAGAACACAAGAGAAACACTGACAAAGGGATATCTTAGAAATACTAAATAGACCAAGAAATGAAGCAATCGCAAAGTTCCGCATATGCACTGGGCATGACTGCCTAGCACCAGTAGTGTCAGAGTTGTAAGCTCCAAAACCGGTTGTGGAGCTAGAGAGTGCAGTCGGAGCGTGAACTTGCTTATGTCTGTGGAAACACCGGAGCACGCAATGAGTCATAGTGGAGCGCTCCGCTCCGTTTAGTCTCTGTCTGACAACGCTAGCCTAGCTCAACACCCCCATCGGTTTGGCTTACTACCAGACCCAAAATGTACCTTGTGTGATCTACAAGAAGACATGAACAGGGACCACCTACTTCGCTGTCTAACCTTAAAGTGAAAGAGTGGGAGGCGAATAACTTAATTAGACAATGAAGGACATTTTCTTCTCCTTTTGCATTCTATGTCTTATTTTATTTTTTTTAAATACTGAAGTTGTTTTAGGTCAAAGATGTAGATCTCGGTACTTGTCGTTGGAAAACAAATAAATTATATATATATAGTTATATGTATTTATTTATTTATTTATTTATTTATTTATTTATTTATTTATTTATTTATTTATTTATTTATTTATTTATTTATTTATTTATTTACTTGGATCCACTAGTAATGCTCGTATGCATCAGCATTAGATTTGCTTCTCTTGCTTGTTGATTACATTGAGTCAAGATCGTCAACAGCACTTACAACAAAGGCTTGAGGGATGCAAAAGGGAAGTCTCAAGAGTGACGGGGAATTAAGTGACACTCCAATTAGCGCAGGCGATAGCTTCTTACGTTGGATGGCTATAAAACATAGGATAATTGCATTACCATTCGGTAGGAAGTTTAATTTATAAAATTAGTAATTTTCTTCTTCAGAAAATCTTGTTATCTATTACTTTCAGTGTTCGAGGAAAATGGGACAGTTTTTAAGTACGCAAAATAGAATAGCTTCAAGTAACAGGAAGCGTACAAATTTGTGACCACATTGAAATAACAAATATTTAATACCAGGGACATCTTACAACGTTCATAGTGACAAAATCATTTTTAGGATGTTTTCCTGGAACAATAATTTCTTCCTCTCTTTCCTTTCCATATTATTATTGCTTATTATCGCTGATTCAATAACATTTTACACAGACTTCATTGTTTAAAAGATATACAGGAGTAATACAAAGGAAATGGACACTTTAAATGGTTTATAAATCCAAAACTATTAATGTTATATGGAATCTGTTTACACTGATTTATAAAGTGATTCTTCATTTTCTTTTTGGAACTCAAAAATGTTCAAGATGTGTGCTCCTTGTGCCACACGGCACATATTAAGGCGGCAGACTAGTTCATCCCAAACTCGGTGTAACAAACCTGCATCGAAACTTGCCACAGCTCTCGTGAAGCATTATTTCAACTCCCTAAATCTTTAGGAAATGGGGGATGTACATCTTGTCTTCCACAAATCCCCAAAGAAAAAAGTCGCACTGTGTGAGATTTGGGTCCCTTGGTGGCCACCGTGCTAGAGAACGGTTGTCGTCTGTTGCTGTGAAAGTGTTTCGAGCAGAAAATGTTTAATTCCTAACATCCGTGCAACTTGTTTTTTCTTTGGGGATTTGTGAAACGCAATGTTTACTTCCACTTATAATAAATATGAGTTGAAACAACACATCACGAGTGCTATGGTTAGTATTAATGCAGATATGTTACACCAGGTTTGCGATGAACTAGGCCATCTCCTTTATGTGTGTCGTGTGATACAAGAAGGACATATTTAACATTTTTTGAGTTTCGAAATTAAACTTGAAGAATTACTTCATAAAACAGTGTGAATTGATTCCTCATGACTAATAGATTTGGATTTATTAAAACATTTAAAGTATCTAAAATAAAATAAAATAAAATAAAAATAAAAATATGTTTCTTTTGAACTAACCCTTTATAAAATAAACCATTCTTTACACTATATACCATTGCATTACACATACCTAGGTATTAACGTATCAGAATATATTATTAGGTTTTTGGTATCTTGATATTGTCCGTTCAGTCAGTACATCATTTCTCACAAACAAAAGGAATACTAAATCTGCTCTGCTGGGAAAAACTCTTTACAGTGTCAAAAATTTAATGATGTTTTGTAAATTTAAATTTGTCATTTATTTAATTGTTGTTACTACATATTGTAATATGTCAGTGGCAATATAAACTACTACTACTACTACTACTACTACTACTACTACTACTACTACTACTACTACTACTACTACTACTATCGTCACTATTTATATCACAACTATCACAATTAATACTACCGCAATTACTACTACTACAATTACTACAATTACTACTACTACAATTACTACTACTACCACAATTACTACTACTACTACCACAATTACTACTACCACCACAATTACTACCACCACCACAATTACTACCACCACCACAATTATTACTACCAACATAATTACTACTACCACCACAATTACTACTACCATCACAATTACTACTACCACCACAATTACTACCATCACCACAATTATTACTACCACCACAATTACTACTACCAACACAATTACTACTACCAACACAATTACTACTACCAACACCACAATTATTACTGCCACCACCACAATTACTACTACCATCACAATTACTATTATCACCACAATTACTACTACCACCACAATTACTACTACCAACACCACAATTATTACTGCCACCACCACAATTACTACCACCATAACAATTACTACTACCACCACAATTACTACCACCATCACAATTACTACTACCACCACAATTACTACCACCATCACAATTACTACTACCACCACAATTACTACTACTACCACCACCACAATTATTACTACCACCATAATTACTACTACCACCATAATTACTACCACCACCACAATTACTACTACCACCACAATTACAGTACTACTACCACCACAATTAGTACTACTACCACCACAATTATTACTACCACCACAATTACTACCACCATCACAATTACTACTACCACCACCATAATTACTACTACCACCACAATTACTACCACCATCACAATGACTACTACCACCACAATTACTACCACCACCACAATTACTACCACCACCACAATTACTACTACTCCTACTCCTACCACAATTACTACTACTGCTACCACCTACGACGACGACTACTACTACTACTACTACTACTACTACTACTACTACTACTACTACTACTACTACTACTAAAAGCGTCATCATTCTAAACGGATTTCGTTTTTACTTCATTTTAAAAAAACAATAATAAATCCATTGCGCGCCAACCTATGGAGAATCAGGCCTACCAGCCGATTGCTAGTCTCATGTCCGCACTTCTCAGTAGAGTAAATGATCATCCAACAAGTATGAGGGTAACGTGTGGTTAGCAAGGTGATATTCCTCCGCAGTCGTTATATCTGTAGTTGGAGAGAAACCACATTTCACTACTCAGTGTAGCTCTCCAAATTCATTACGGTGCTGATTGAGAACCGATCACATAAACTATGGGAATTTTTGTGAGGAAATTTTTTCGCCTATGAAGGCGCTCACCTCGTAATGGCATCCCAAGTCATGACTGCTGTCCCTAGACAACGCAGCTGCGACAAAAGACTTTCTCATTATATGGGTTATAAAAACAACATAGGCCTATTCTGATGCTGCAAAAAATCAATTTCGAAATGCCCACTGAAATTAACATTTTTACCATTCCTAATAGAGAATATCCTGTATCTTTGTTTAGCGTTTTCTCTTGAACATGTTGTTCATATTCTGGAATTAGCACATACAGTATGTTGATTTTAATAAAATAATAATTGTATTGATCTTTATTTGGCACCAAAGAGCAGAACGGCGACTTCCTCCAAACTAAACTAAGCAGTTGTTTTCGTTATTATTTTATTAGATAGAATGAACTGACAAATGAATCCTCTAGATTCAAAACCCTCTAAAGAACGTTTTGTTCGTAATTGAGTTATACCCACATTTGCTTGCTAAAAAGGAATTGTAATGATTTTATACCGAACTTTTAATTAAAAAAGTCACTAAATTTAAAGCAAAAGGTTTGTTAAAAGTCATTGTTAGGTTGAAAATTCCCTCTATTTGGAACCAGTTACTGTCAAAACCTTCAATTTGTGAAAGTGATATAGGGGATTTTGAATCTATAGGGTTCAAATAAAGCAGTATAGTTAGTAAAACAAATTATACCCTCACACTTCACGATTATCTTAACAGAAATATATCATGCCCATCCCGAATTCTATGCAATAGGGTATGATAAGCTCTCCACTCAAGAGGTGGTTTTATCATTCCAGAATTTTTTCCTCCTTCTTTCTATCCCAAGTCACAAGCACAGGATTTTTACCTAAAATGTACTCAACCCTTCCTGTCCTTAATGAAAACTGATTCTGCCACTCATCCTGCATGAGAGACGTCAAATTAATGCAACGTTCCTTCCCACTTCTCCCAAGTTTAAAACTGGCAGTGATCATTTAAATCACTGCTATTGTTAAAATTTATTTTGCACGTAATAAAATTGTGCAACAGATTTTTTTCACATAGTTAAATTAAGTTATGAAAATGTCATTATGATAATTTATGTTTGTTGATGCTGGTAATGTTAAAAGAATAAAATTTTTTATGTACTGTATTTGTGATCTCATTTAAATTAAGATACCTGTCATATCTCTGGAGATGATATAACAGTCATTATCTTGATGAGAACCTTTCCTAGTAACTGTTTGACGAAGTAGTCGTTGAATTCTTTGATTCGTTTCTATTAGCAGCAGGATGCAGACAAATATTAATTATGCAATTCTCAACAATAATATGGGCATTATATTGTTGTTTAGTCAACTGTCCGAAGACAGGTCTGCACCTCACAAGTGATACGAATAGGGCACCACTTATGACGCAAATAGGTCAGGAGATAATGAGGTGAGGTGGCCAGTTTTCTATTCTAAGGTGGAAAGAGAGTTGGGAGAAGATAAATTCAGCTTCAGGAAGGGAACGGTAAGAGAGATGCAATTGGTCTGCTACGAACAACCTGCGAAAGATACCCAGAGAAAAATAAAGAAATGAATGTAGTGTTTCTGGACTTGGAAAAAAATTTTGACAGAATGGATTTGAATTAACGTATGGTGATCCTGATCAATTGGATTGAGAAAATAGAATGCTATTCAGTAATCTTCATATGAAACAAAGAGTAGAAGTCAGTATAAGAGGGAAATGTCAGAAAGAACTCGAATACGGAGCGGAATATAAAAAGGATGCCCTTTATCGCCTACCCTGTTCAGCATCTACTTGGAGGATTGAGTGAGGAAGAGTTTTCAGAATATGGGAGGAGGGATAGTAGGAGGAAGAAGAATAAAGTGCATAAGATTTACTGATATGGCGTGTGAGCAGAAGAGATGATACTAAGGTATATGCTACTGGAGCTAAATGAGAGCTATGAGCAGTATGGTATGAATATAATTGCAAACAAGACGAAAACCATGGCTATTGGGAGAAAAATAAAAAGGTAAACGTACGAATTCGAAATGAGACAGTAGAAAAAGTAGACACCACCAAATATTTAGAGTGTACTATAAGCAGTAATATGATCTGCTGCCTGGAAGTCAAAAGGAGGATAACCATGGCAAAATAAGCTTCTAATAGGAAAAATAACATCTTCTGCGGACCTCTGGAAATATATCTAGGAAAACGCTAGTGAAGTGCTTTGTGTGGAGTGTAGCGTTGTATGGGAGGCGGAAACATGGATATTACGACCAAGTGAAGAAAAAAGACTAGAAGACGAGAAGCATTTTAAATGTGGAAATTGAGAAGAATGGAGCGTGCGAAATGGACAGACGAAATAAGAGATTTAGATGTGTTAGAAAGATTGGGCGAAGAAAGAATAATGCTGAAACTGATGAGGAAAAAAAAAGGCTGGGTGACTTGCTAAGAAGAAACTGCCTACTGAAGGATGCATTGGAAGGAATGGTGAACGAGATTTTATCACGTACATCATTAGAATAAGAAAAAACGTTACAGAAATGAAACAATAAAATACTGATATACTGTTGTGTAAGAGTTTAATTATCTACAGAACTTACTCAGACAAATATTTTAGCGATAGACCTACCTCTACGAGTAACTTTTTGTAGTAAAATAGAATAAAGAATTATCTTACGTAAAGTATTTTATTTTTCTCTAAACTGATACAATCCATGGAACATCTTAAATTATCAGTGTTCAGAGTAGTGCGAAATGATTTTGTACAGTCTTCGAGACTAACCCTTAGTAAGTAGTTCAATATATCGACTTTGCTTTTCTTACCTTTCGGGTTGATGGAGCCAATACATAGCAAAAATAAAATAAAAAAAAAAAACATAGGATGATACGATGAAAAAACAATTACATAAAGAAATTATTATCGTTGGTTACACGATAAATGAATGAATTGTTGTGTCATCTTTAAGATACTGCTTTTTATTTTGTCATTACACGAAGTTTGAAGGAACAGTATTTTGTGAAACTACAAAAATGTAAGTCCCGCGCCGTGGCGTCGTGGTCTAAGGCATCTTGCTATTTCTCTTACATAATTGGACACATTTTTGTGCATATTCACTATAAATTTGAGGAAATATATTTGGAAATGAATCGCAAGGAACTTAATCACTACTACTAAATATTATATATCTGCTTGGGAGATTTATTAGGGGAATTATCCAGACGTTTTCCAATGTTATCAAGAATTTCTTCTGTGAGCACTGTACGTCGCCTTCTTCGCTTCTTATCTTGAAGACTTCTCGTTTCCCGAAATGTATTAACTAATTTATGAATCGTATCACGACTGGAACTCGATCACCTGGTAATTGAAATAATCTCCTGACAGTACGAGCGGATTCTGTCCGGACGTAAAATCATAAATAAGCACCCAATGTGGAATAGAATAACTAGGCTATTACTTGCCATTTATTCTTAGGAGACTGTACACGCGAAGTTGCTTGCACTGTTCATACAATATTAGTTGTGTTGCGTGAGAGTCGGGTCAAAACCAGTTAACCCCGTCCGGCCGTAGACGTTGCCTTATCAGCAGAAGCAGTTCCCGCCGCAGCTCTGGTAAGAAGATAATTGGATAGCCTGTGTAACGGGCCAAGCTGAGTTGGTGACCTTTTAGTTCGAACTAATTCTTCCTGAAGATGAAACATGATATTAAATTACGGCGTAGGCTGGAATACCCAAAAATCTACTTCTGAACATTCACCACTGTGAAAGCCTAAAATCTCAGAAAAATGCGAAATACAGATTTTCTCAAAATCTCTTCTAACAACTTCTTTCCTGAATGTTTTCCTAGCATTATATGAAGTGAGAGTTGCCATATTAATTGTATAGGTCTTCCTACAGAAATGTTTACCCTACTGACGTAATTAATCCGTGGACAGGCATTCTAAAGCTATAGAAACATTATGAAATATAACACATTCTCAGCCGTTTGAGACAGGGCAAGAAATGATAACCTCTATACACGAAATCAGTCAGTTAAAAAACAAACAAACAAGGAATGACATAGCACAAGTTTAGATAAATAGCAGTGGCTGTTTCTTGGAATGAAGTGTATTATTTGTCCTTGGGCACTGAATGGGAAATGTTATTCAGACTTGTATAATTCCTCGCTTATGCTAATTCGTATAAAAGACTCTCAGTTGCAGAACTGTTTATCATTGACCAATAACAGAAGCAATATTCCACGCTTTTATTGCCGTAATATTAAGCATCACCATCTTTAACCGAAGTGAATCTGACGTTGCGAAAGTCAGCGACAACATAGTCATAGATAATACCCAAATGTTCAGTGATTTATTTCTCAATATAATTGGATCTATGAGATTTGTTATGTATCTAAGTGTCCACAAACCATTTATAACTGACAAAATAGAAATCCGAAAAATGTTCTCTCATTTACCCTTCGAGAGGTAAGTGATAATTTCAAGTGTAAATAATGGTTTATTAACATAACTTTTTACTTAACTTCATGTAAAAACTTTCCGAGTTTCGGAGAATGCTCAATGCAACTCGATGTGTGCGCCTTGAGTTGCACTGCAGACATCTAAAGACGGCATTCAACCTTCCGCCAATCCTTCTGTGGCATTTGTGGAGTCAATAGCGCAGCTGCACTTGTGTTGCGTTGTCTCAGTTTCTCCAAAGTTTTAGTTCTGCCTCTTTGGTACACAGCATCCTTCACAAAGTCTAAAAAAAAAGTCCAAGGGGTCAGATCGGGTGACCTGATTGGCCAGGCAATGGGTCCTCGTCTTCCGACCCACCTATCCATGTACGACGAACACGGCGTTGTACTCGCGTAACAGATTTTTCTTCTGCTAGCCATAGCACACACTGAACTTTTTGTTGTGGTGTCCATATGTTGACCATGGCGTGTTCTCCTACAGAATGGCTCCAGGTTTGTTTTAGCAACAAACAAATGAAAGTTACACATGCAGCCGTTTTCAGACTTTGTGAAATCCTGAAAAGGCGTATAAATAGACATCCCCTTTAGGCCTATTATTTGGCAATGATGGGATTCTTTTAGGTAATGAACTTATTCACAAGGTTACAATTATTTCAACGGTATTGTATCTTGCCTTAACAACACCTGGCCCTGTGCTGCCGTAGTCAAACGTATAGTATCAAAGATCCTAGAGACTTTTGATCTGTTCTTTAAGCAATAATGTTCCACGTTATTAAAGATAAACGTCTTGAAGGACTTCTCGCAACATTTCATAAACTAGTGCTCATGTTACTGTAACTTTTCAAGGTGGAAGTAAAATTTTAAATCTGCATCTAAATGGCGACCTGGTTTGTCAGACATACGTCTCCCCTTCTTTATATTATATTAGCATTATTATCACTGTTACATTTAATAATTTACGAAGATATCTACTTGTGACGTAGTAATCTGAGAAGTTTTCTTTAAGAAACTTGTAATGGGGCCATTAATAGCAGTTGCTGTGAACATTTTACTCTGTGAATTGAATACATTATTTCAACAATTTATTGCGTCCAATCCAGTACATTATTGATGCAGTTAAAATGTGCTTCCTCTATTCCAAAACTTTCAACACTGATAAGCTCTTTGTTCAGAAACTTCTGGAGTTACAGATATAGTTCTACTGTCCAAATTCTTATCTCTTATATGTTGTTTTACATACCAATTCTGAGCAGTGATGAGAATATATGAATTTGTTTTAAGTAACATCATGAGGAGAGAAGAAAATGTTCTAACTCTGAATTTATCTACTATCTTCCTCAGCATGCTAAATTACGGAGTGATTCCTAGCCTGATTAATCTCATTTCGTCCGAATACAATACTCGTAGGCTGTGTTTTTTCACTGGTAATATAATAAACTTTGTAGATACCAGTTTTGAAGATCTATATTCTACCTACCCTTCATCTCAGTGAGAATAGATATACAACTAACCTCGTAAAATTCTTCAAAACATTTACGACGACATTCACACCCACGTTTAGAATCCAACAAGGGAATTGTTTCCTGAATAGTTGCCATGAGGTTCTCCATAAAACTGCGAACAAGTATTTTAAATGGTTTGTTTCTGCCCTTCTCACTTCCTTCCGTTTCTTTGTCACATCAGTCATATCATTTAGCTAGTTGTAAACATTTCAATGCATTGATACTAAAAATTAAACAACCTAAAACTGACAATATAATTTTGTAATACAACGATAAGAATAAGAAATCAAGCAAAATCCTGGCTTGTCTTTTCAAGGACCTATAGGCTGACTATACGATTATTGTGTCAAGTCCGAAGACTTGTCAGGGTGGTATTCATGAATCCGTTGCCTACATACGAATTATACTCTCTCAGTTCAACTGAGCAAGTTCCATTCCCCAACGTGTACATAATAAGCTCCATGGCCTGCAACCCTAAGCTCGTGAATCCTGTACCATCATCGCAGATCAATACTATCCCCAAGACACACCATCCTATTTTTAACTATTGTAGAAAATAGATTAATTGATGGGAAGGTAGAATGTGTTTCTGGATTGAGAGGAAAATAGGGTATCCCGAGAAAAATTCGCTGTAACGTCTGCTTTGTCTAGCTCAAATTCCATCAAAATAGACCAAAGATCGCAGAGGCCAGAGCGCTAGAGCTGAACTACAGACGCGGAAATTACTGCAGTATGGTTTTATCATGCGATTTAGACTTAATTATTTCACGAGAGGATATTCACATAAGTTGTAGAATCATTTTGGAAGATCTCGACATTTGGGAAATCTCGACACTTTTAAGAAAAGTAGCCATTGCGAGCACTGTTTCTAGTGGAAAAAAGTCGAACTACATGAGATCTGTGTTGACTGTGTTTTTAATCTCTCCGTAAGTGAATCTCGTAACTTCAACTTGTGTTTTCCGTTCATAGAAGGCAATAAACTCAATGAATGTGAATTATACTTTTCTTTTCGGACATGAAATATAATATACCATCTTTAGTTTATTGTATCATGACTGGATGTACGTGATATTAGAGATGCAAAAAATTATTGTAGGCTATATACATTTTACAGGTTAGTAAAGGCGCCAAAGTGATTAGGCACCCTCAAACAATTATCTTTTTTCGAGTGAGCTGTTATCTTTTGAATGAAGGTGTATCTCGGGGAGATTTTGACACTGTGTTTTCGGGAGACCTCTACATGGATCGAGTTCCCCCTTATTTCGATTGTGGTCCTTCGGGGAGCTATCTCTGCCAACATTTTTGTATTTTCGGTTTTAGGAGAGTTCGCAATCCTTCATAGAGTCTTTTAGTGCCACTTTGTCTGTCTATCTGTTTTTATCTCAGTGTATATGCATGCATGTATGAAGCTACTCATCTTCCATTGGAACAAGCTTAATTAAACTTTATATTTTAATTTTCATTGATATCAGACAAATAGGAAAAGGCACAACTCTCGATACAAACATGGAAGATCAATTAGTTCGGCATATCCTTCTCATTGATTCTAAAGGGTATATGAATTAACAATTAATGACGTAAGAGAAATAACATGCTGACGTAATGCAGGATGACATTTTGAGTATGTACCCATACAATTTGGTTCTAACCGAAATTGATGTGAAATTCGCGTTGATGAAGACTTTACCACTCCCCTAAAAACACCACAGACACCATCTGCACAAGGACATTTAAGCTGGCCTAATTCCTCACCTACTGATGCTTCCTTTGAAGATCTGTCACCAGTTCCGCTGGTAACACTTCCATCTAGTGGCGAAAGAGTAAGAAAACTGCAAACTCAGACTAATAACATCTGAAAATTGTAGGAAACAGCTGAGGGAGACTAAGCAACAAAAATAAGTTAGGCTTTTCCACAGAAGGAAGCCGTCTAATGCTCGGCGTATAGGGGGGAAGGAGCTAGCTCATCAAACAATCTTGACAACCTAAAAAAAAAAAAAACTATTGTGCCGCGTATATTTGATATTACTACGATGACAATGCTACAGAATTTTGTGTCCAGTATGTTGGATAATAACAAAAATGGTTTAACAAGACGTGTGGAAAATGGCACCGATGAAAAATTCACATGTGACCAATACGAGTAGGAGTATTATATATTATAATATTTATAAATATTTCAGGAGCAAAATTTGTGTAGTCAATGTTGTATTTTAAAGTGTTTCCCATATTTCTCATACTACATCGAAATTTCCTCCGTTATGGGAGAATTCGACACTTCGGTATCAATTTGTATTTTTAAAATGCAGTGATAAAAAATTATCACTTACCAACAGATATGAAATATACAGAAAATATGTCCATACATATTATGGAAAAAAATTAGAATAACATTTGCATAAATTGTTCTCAAAATTAACATTTTTCCTTAGAGCGTCCAAATGTCCCTAAATGACCCTATGTAAGTAAATGTATAGTTTACTTATACACACACACACACACACACAAAAGAGTCAACAAATTTCCGTTTAAAATTAAATAGACAGTTGAACGTGTTATTGGAAGCATTAGAAATTACATTTATTTTCTTAGGAACTCACTAGTTAAAATATTTAAGTACGGGAATGTTAACGAAATTTCTGCCTGGTTACGATATTCCATTTATTAACTCTCTATTGAGGAGTGTTTTCTCAAAGCAACAATCCAGTTCTCTCACTATTTTTATGTGTGATGTTGATATCTCTAATTTAATGCATTTTCATAATGTAGACCTATTCGTTAATATTAGGTTGTCCCATAAGTAATATAGGTTTTTTAATGATTTTCTTCACTTTGCAATGCAATGTACAAGGTGCTACGGTCATTATTGCGTATTGTGAGCATGTGAAACTCGTCATTTGTTAATACAAAAAAAGTAATGAAATGAAAATGATGAAATTTAAGATTAGAGTCCTTCTAAAGCACTACTGAAACAAGATTATGAAACTTATGCCACAGCTCGAAGAATATGTGAAGTCGAGGGTGAATGTGTCGTTAACGAGCGTGAGCAAAACTATGGTTCCAGCGATTCATTAATGGAGAAGGAGGTATGAAAGATTCACAAGGGCCTGGAAGACCTAAGACATGGTTTATTGACAATATGTATGTATTTATTCACACTGCAATGGGTATATACCCGGTGGCAGTGGTAACTAATTACACAATCAATTATGACAATAATAAACTTATTAATTAAAAATACAGTTAATAACAATACCAGTAATTAATAGTTAATACTAACAAAAGTTTATAATAATAATAATAGTCTAATAATAATAATAATAATAATAATAATAATAATAATAATAATAATAATAATAATAATAATAATAGGGAATATCCTAAATTAATGAAGCACGATCACTTAAAATAACATTTAAAATAAATCTAATTTGTATCTTAAACCTAAGTTCGAACTAAAACCCACGAGTATGATATGTTCATATCTGCACAAGTACCTTTCCACATTACACTCATTTCGCTGTCAACTCACTCACTACACTGGAACTACGTCACATTTCACTGATTCTATCCTGATTTCACTAACACTTCAAAAACATTTCACTGTTCAAATACTTCCCACTGCCACCATAAACTGTAAAGCTTCACTGACAGGAACACGTTTCACTTACACAACACACTTCACTGACACAACATAATTCTTCACTGATACAACACTTCAATAACAAAATATAATTTACACCCTTTACATACTGTGTATAATTACCGTCCATTAGTAAAGTCCTTAAGCCTATTTTTAAATACGTTTTTGGTTGTTGGTAAAGCCTTTAGTAAGTCTGCAGGTAAAGCATTCCAGTCCCTGATAGTACGATTGAGAAAAGAACACTTTCCAGTGTCCGTCCTCTGTCTTCTTTCCCTCAATTTATATGAGTGGTCGTTCCTTGAAAAGTAATTTGACGTAGAGTTTTGGAAGAAAATCCACAAAGAAGAAGAAGACACAAAGCGAGACGTAGGAACAGGTTCAAGGTGAGCCTAATCCATGAAGTGAAGAAGAAGAAGAAGAAGAAGAAAAGGAAGAAGAAGAAGAGGAAGAAATCATCATCTTCATGAACGTCCTACGTTACGATAACCTTTTGGATTATATTTTAAAACTTGTTTTGTTATAGAATTATGGTCTATTCTTTGTATATGATTATACAAATTAATTTTATTTGTATTATTTTATCTTTTAAGTCATATTCCTAATGTTTGTCTTATTTCATTGTTGCTCACTTGGTCACGTAAGGTAAGGCCTGCTACTCTTCTTAGAAATTTCATTTCACATTTTTTAACATATTTTAGAAATATTAACCAGTTCGAAATGTTCGAAAAATTAAATTGTTCTGTTGCAAAACTAGAAATTCCCCCACAAGGCTAGAAATTTGTTACACTACCTTGTGCTTTGCGTAAAAACTTGCAGACTTATACTGTTCTTTCATTACTAGGTCTGAGTTTATTCATTATATGCGAAAATTCCAGCCATTTTTTAAATCTTGAGAACATGTTGAAACGACAAGGCATGTAGAATATACAGATATGAGTAATTTATTATGTAAAATCCTTCATTGACTGTCACAATTTGTTCATTCATTGTGACGGTCAAAGAAGGATTTTACATAATAAATTATTCATTTAGAGAGTGTTGAACTTCATTTTCTTCACAGACCGGGTCCCGGGACCGTTGTGATCCTTAGTACTTCTGTATTATTAATATCTTTCCTTGTGTTTGGAAATGCATTGTGTACTTCAGAGTTAAAAGTTTGTCCAGTCTCTCGATGTGAGCTAGCTAGAGTAGTTTTCAATCAGGTTATTTATTAATAGAATGTTTATATTTTTAATGTGATCGTGTCTTGCAACTTTTACTATTGCATGTTTTCTTTTAAATACTTTGGTTTCTTTAAATTAAAATTCTATCTCTGTTGGTCAATAACGGCATCTTGATTATTGCTAGTATTGCAACTTCATAAATAGCATTTCACATCTCAGATACATGGCATGTTCTCATTAAAAGGATCCGAGTTTGATATCAGGTTTTTGACGTGCGAAACCAGTTTTTGGAATTTCTTCCCTAACACTTAAATTTGCACTACTATTGTCATTCCAAAATTCCTTCATTATCTCAATATATCTTCGCCTGTAAAGATTCTCCATATGTTAGAATGGTGTTAAATAAATAATTATTTCATTTTGCTTTAAGAAGAGTTGAATTTTCTATGTGAAACTGTACTTTTATATGTGATGATGAATCTAATCCAATGGGGGTGATTGCTGGTGACGTTTGAGATAGGATGGCATGGGGGTGGTTTTCTGTCACGTGTTCTGCTTCCGCGACACGTCAAACGAACCGCCCCTAGTGCGAGCCCCGGTTGCTCGTCACAAAAGGAGGCAAAGCGAATAAGTGATGCTTCATTTCACTACAGAGTGGCGAAAAGGGGAAGGAAATGATGGTATGAGGGATAGAAAAGTGTAGGGTGACATCGTCTGACTTTTTTGATGGGAGGGAGAGAGATGCGAACGACGATGGGGTGACAAGACTGAATACTATGGCGGTTATTGTGAAGGGCCAATTTCTATCGTGTTGTTGTCATGTCACGACATTTCTGCGCTTTCAAAGTTCAGAGAATGTGTCTTTGTTTCCAAGCAACCCACTACGACTTAGTTGAACTCTGTGTTTCCTCCTGTTTTGGTTTGGCAGTTACAATTATTATGATGTCCAGAAGTATAAAATTCGCCAAAAATTGAGATATTATCATAACAAAGAGGAGTTTAAACTGTTCCTGCTTTTGACAAATTGACACAAATAAATTAAATCTTTAAAATTTACGTATAGTCCTTTCGTATTTCAGTGTCTTTCATCGAAATAAAAATGTATGGTCTGCTGCAAAGTGAAATAAAAGTAACATACACATTCTGCATTGGAATTCTATGTAGGCCTAATTAACCTTGAGGAAAAAATATTTTATACATACATACGTTTCAAATTATCAACTTCTATTAAAACGGCCAAATTGTGTCGAAATGAAAGAGCACTTAATCCTACCCTTCCTTGCAGTACCTATAGTATAATTTTGCATTATATTTTAAGTGAAAAGATGAACTGTTTCGAACTGTTAAAGAAACATGACGTTATGGCGTCAGTTTTAACTTTGTCACATTTTTTATTAGAAATAATCGATGCGTTGTTATTAAATTTATTCAACAGTACAATAGTAAATGTTCTAATGTTATACAAATCTGGCTTTCAAGTAGTAGCTCCCTGTAAAGCAGGTTTGAATAATTTCCCCGGAACAATTTTTCCTTGAAATTATTCAAACCTGCTTTACAGGGAGCTACTACCTGAAAGCCAGATTTGTATAATACATTCATTACTGGAGGTACTGTACGTTAACAGAAAGCTACAATTTAAGTCACACAAGTATTTGTGTACACTCATAGTTGAGTTCTGGCGTCTTGTCAGCTCATTTGAGCTGTGTGGATACAAAGGAAAAATTGTGACGGTGTCGTGTATAGTTCCTGAGGTAGCTCGGTTCTAATGTTAATTTTATTAATATTTATTTTTGTGCAAGTATAAACTTTCAAGATTTTTGATTATAGGATTTGACAGATATGTTGTTAGCCTCATACTTTGTATTAAATTTGAACTCGGATATAACACATTGCATTAGTGTCGTATCCATAGAACGAAATGTAGAAGAGTAGGGTAAACTCGGCTAATTTCCTGACGCGGGTAATTTCGTGATATTTTTACTTAAATTTATCACAAATTCATAGCAGGTGCAAATGTAATTGCTGATGGTACAGTATAAATGACAGAAAATGTATTATAATTTTTGTTCACTGCCCTCTTGCAGCGACATGAGCCGATTGTTTGGAAACTACTTAAAGAGTTGCGAGATCTATAGCTTCGAATTTGAGAGTGAATACACCATCCGATTTCCTTTGTTAAAAGAAGAGTTCTTTTGCACTGTTTTGTGGTCCAAACTGTTTTTAACCCTTAAATTGGCAATACTTCATTTCTCACAATAGTTTATTGAACTAACAACTCAACAGAGACACAGCTGGATATACTTAGCAAGATCAAAGAAATTTACGAAATTCTACATGGAATAGAAATCTGTACAAAATTAATAATTACAGGCATAGTTCATTTAAGCACATTAAGAGAAGAAATATCACAGATTACCTTTTCAAATTCAAACTACTTGCCGAGAAGAAAGAGAAACGTTTATAATTTCTTCGCCGAAACTTATCATTAAATCATAGTGTTCTGCCCAAAGGCAAGTTTTTCACATCTGATATCTTCTTCTGCCCCGAATTTTTCTTCCTTTCCAGTACATCCTTCAGTAGGCTATTCTTCGTATCCAGTGGCCTTGTCAATTTCTTTTTCTCTTCCTGATCGGTTTCAGCTAACCGGTTAGCTCAGTTGGGAGAGCGCTGGTACGTTCAACCAGAGGTCCCGGGATCGATACCCGGCCCCGGAACAATTTTTCCCTTGAAATTATTCAAATCTGCTTCACAGGGAGCTTCACCTGAAAGACTAGATTTGCATAATATATACGTCACTGTATACGTTAACAGAAAACCACAATCCCAAGTCACACAGAGTTTGTGTGCACTCGATGTGGGTCTCTGGCATTTCGTCAGCCCACGCGAGTTGTGTGGATATAAAGGGAAAAGTTGGGACGGTGTCGGGTGGAGTTCCCGGTTAGCTCAGTTGGGAGAGCCCTGATACGTTCAACCAGAGGTCCCGGGATCGATACCCGGCCCCGGAACAATTTTTCCCTTGAAATTATTCGGTTTCAGTATTATTAGTTCCTCACCCACTCTTTCTAGCTCAGCTTAACTTGTTATTCTGTCTGTCTATTTCACTCGCTCCTTTCTTCTCCATATCCACAGTTCAACTGGTCTTACATTCTTGATGGAGTTCGTAGTATTCCATCTTCTGATTTAATTCTACATTTCGAGGATGTATTTAAAAAATCAATTTTTACATTATAGAGTCTAGTTTTCATTTTGTATATGGATGCAGTAAAAATTTACGTCGACATAACAGTTTCAGAATGGACATAATAAAATCCCAGTGCCATGTCCGAAGTAATTCTCTTCAATTTATTCGTAACGCGTTTTCAATAACGTTTTTAAAACAAATTGAAGAGAATTACATCGCGAAAATTTAGTAGCATATAAGCGCAGTGGAACCCTCTGTACGGGTTTTAACGGAGTGTACTGATGCAGTGGAGGGTGTCTAATGAATTCATCAATGCCGAGCTGGCGGAGGATGTGGGAAACTGCAGCTTGGGTGGCCGGGTGACGCCGGTTCGTGTTTTGGCTCGATCGTCCGTGATTTCCTCCAACCAGTCGAGCGTTCACACAAGAAAATGGGACGAAGGAAGTGGGGACCGCGATAGCACACGAGTCTCTCAGCGATATAAAATTGTATTAAAGTTACCTGAAGCGACAAAACTGAAATAAGGTTTTTATATTAATCAATTTATTGCGAGTTACGTCAGTTTGAAACTTCGAGCGCTGTGATTCAGAGATTTATTGGGAGGCGACAGACAAACGGATGTTACAGTGTTTTTAAAAGTGGTCTCTGCTGTTCAGATTGAACGCATAAAAAAGTAGTGAATAAAATATACTGTAATAACAACTGGTAGATATTTCAAAGCATTTTGAATTACAGAAGCAATTCGGTGTCGTTCAGATGATGTGACGATAAGAAAGCAGTATCATATAATTGAGGCAGAAGAAACGAAATACTTGAAGGACATCTTACTTGTAAAATAATAATAATAATAATAATAATAATAATAATAATAATAATAATAATAATAATAATGATCCATACCGCCCTTGAAGGGCCCAGATCAACCAGACGGCTGCTGGCCTCACGTTCACATGCCAAAGCAGAGGTGGACGATCATCCAACCAGAATGAAGGTATCGTGTGGTTAGCACGATGATCCCCCAGCCGTTATAGCTGGATTTCGCTACCTATCGTAGCTCCCCAAGTGCATCACGGTGCTGGGTGGGCACCGGTTCCATACACTAGCTAAAATTTCATGAGAATTACTTCCCCCATGAGGACTCGAACCAGCGCGCATTCCGTAACCCGAGTCCTAGGTAGGATGCCTTAGACCACGACGTCACGATGCGGGACACATCTTACTTAGGCCTATACTTCTTTCAATCAACACAAACCCTCATGACTTGCCAAAGTATGCATATAATTGAGTATAAATTGCAGCATAATCATCTCCGTTTCCAAATTATTTTCAAATCTAGCTCCACAAATTTCAAAAAAAATTTGCTCACTTTTTCTCATGTTTATGGTAGATTAATTTAATGTGAATGTGTAGGCCTATTTGTTGAGCTTGGTTGTTTTACTGTTTATTACAACAAACAGAGAAAAGTATTCGGCCTGTGATACATTTGTTAGGTTCTAATTGAAATCTCAGATTGAATTTCCTGAAAGCGAAAAAGTGGTTTTTGACTTGCGTCTCTCAGTGTGCTTATATCTTATTTTATTAAACATTTTGTTCGCACTCACTATCAGAGAAGAATGGAATATCAAACATATTACATTTTATTCCAAAAAAACATACTATTTTAAACAAAATATAACCCTATATGTGCTATACGAAGCAGAATAGACCGTGTAGTTCCAAATAGTCCACACCTGTGGAGTAACGGTTAGCGAATCTGCCGGTGCTGGACCCCGGACTCATTTCACCGGCATTATCACCTTCATCTCATTCAGACGCTAAATAAGCTAAGATGTTGATACAGCGTAGTAAATAACCTACTTAAAAAAAGTTCCAAACATTTTGGTTCAGAATAAGTTATTTGTAATTTGTTTCATTTACATTATTTTATCTTCCTTCCTGTCTAAACACGGATTCTGCATCCATCTGTAACTGTAGTAGGCAAGATTTAACACGTAGGCTATACCTGTAGAAACTTCTGAATAAGGTTTGAGCGTGTACTGAAAGTATTAATAACTGTTCAGAGTGTCAATCTTGATTTTTATGTGATATACGAGTAGATATGATATACGAGTAGATAATAAGGATACAGTAGATATAGAATTACTAAACGTTTTAACGTTGATTTTGATTTGATTTTTGGAAAAGAGAGAGAGAGAGAGAGAGAGAGAGAGAGAGAAAGGAAGAGAGAGAAAAACGAAGGAAGAAGAGGTAAGTCTCCATATTTTCCTGATATTGGCACCAAAATGAGATAGTTTGATTTAACAATGGATATAATCTTAATACTGATCGTTTTGAGAAAGAGTGATTACTCTGCCATATCATTTCTACCTTTAATAATATGCATTCTTAATTTATCTCCATTATTAAAGATAGACGTAAAGATGTCCCCTTTACATTCCATGAAGGTGCATGCAGGGATGGAGATAGAGCTCCATGCTTCGGTGATTTCGACGCCAGAAAGAGGTGATGTGGTCGGCACCACGCTTTGACTGCCTTTTATCCTCGAGAGAGATCCGGTACCCAATTTGACAGGAGGCTGAATGGACCTCGGGTCGTTCTGGCAACGGAAATATTCCCGCCACTACGCGAGATTCAACGCAGGACCTTCCACTATCTATCCAGTTAGTCTACCAACTAAGGTAGTCTCCTCTTTATTATTATAATCCTTAATAAGTGTGCTGCTTTATTTTACATCTCACATAACATTGTGTTAGTTTTGATTTTTGAAATACTTTTTTACCAATCGTGTTAAAAAAGCTGGCAATTTTTATATTGTTATATGTTCAGAAGAAACACAGCAGAAGAAGAAACATATAATTGAACCTAATAGAATGACACTGTTCTGGTTAACCGAGTGAAGATCGCAATTGTACTCTTTTTCTTGCGGTAATAGATGAGAACTGAATAAATCTTCGAGGGTGTTTCTCAACTATTTCGTAGCACACGAATGAGTTAGAATAAAGAGCAATAATATAATATGTAAATTATAAATACAATAGTTATGGGCACTATAGAATATTTCAGAGAGAAACGTTCTGAAGCTGTAGCCAAAGAACATATCTGGGAAGAATAAGAAAGAAGCTTAAAGAGAAAATTGTTGAAATTGTTACCAATAAAATAGCCAAAATCATGTAGGCCTATAGTAGTAAAATGTTCATATTCTTGTTGTCAGCACTAAATTGTGACATTGGCCTCGACCATTTTGACGGTTGCCGAACTGTTAAAATAGAGAAGAAAGAGTATTTCTGAAATAAATTACCTTTCTCAGTTATTTCTGTACGAGTTAATAATTAAAAAAGTGTAATTGTCAGAGAAAAGTGGAATAGGAATAGTGGTGCGACAAGAATGCCCTTTATCACCTGTCCCGTTCAAGATGTACTAGGAAGATTTAGTGAAGAACTGTTTTCCTTCAGGCTTTATAGTAGGAGGAAGAAGAATAAAACGCATAATATTTGCTGATGATATGGCGTTTTCAGCAGAAGAGGGGATGATACTAAATAAAATGCTACTAGAGCTAAATGATAGCTGTGAGCGGCATGAAATTGAGATAAATGGAAAGTAAATGAAAACCACTATTATCGTAAAAAACTAAAGAAGGTAAACGTACAGATTCGAAATGAGGCAGTAGAACAAGTGGACTGCTTCAGATACTTGGGATGTACTATAAGCAGTAACATGAACTGCTGCCAAAAAGTCAAATGGAGGATAGTAATGACAAAGGAAGCTTTTAATAGGAAAAGGAGCATATTCTTCGAACCTTTGGGAAAAGAACTAAGGAAGAGAGTAATGAAGTGCATTGTATGGAGTTTGGCATTGGATGAGGCAGAAACAAGGACCTTAAGATGAAGTGAAGAGAAAGGATTGAAACCATTTGAAATGTATGTAGATGCGGAGAAGAATGAAGCATTAAAAATGGACAAAAGAATAAGAAATGAACCTCTACTAGAAGGAATGAGTGAAGCGAGAATAATGCTGAAACTGATCAGGAAGAGAAAAAGAAATTGGCTGGGTCACTACTTATGAAGAAATTATCTATTGAAGGATATACTGGAAGGAATGGTGAATGGGACAAAAGTTCGGACAGAAAATGAATATATTAGATAACATTAAGGTAAATGGATCACATACTCAGGCAAGAATAAGGCAAAAAGAGGGAAAATTGGAGAATGCTGGGTTTGCAATGAATGATGTACCTTTGGGCAGAAAACTATGAATGAGTGAGGAGATACTTTAGTCATTAACTTTGTGAAATTTACTTAGAACTCAGTTTGATGATCATATCGATATGAAAAACTAATGGAAATTTGTATTTTGTTGAGTCATTCGGAATTGATTTTCTTTGGCTTTTCAGATGCTTTGAGTGATTCTGCGTGCATGAATTTTGACACTATTCGCGAACAGCCTTCTCTGTTGCCTTTTCGATGGAAATCACTGGTCATATAGTCGAACAGTGTCCATTCCAACAATGTCGGTTGGACGAGTGGGAAGGGTACCACAACATAGTGAATCCTATTGATGTTGAGGCATTGAAGGTTTTCCTACTCGTACACGGGTATAGATTGTTATGTTGTTGCAGAATTTGTTGTCGTAATTTTTCCTTGAATTGTTCAATTCTGCGCCTAAGCCTAGTCGGTGTTTCACAATAAGTAACTGTTGATTGCCGTATCACAAAGAAGCCATTTCATTAGCAGCAATCCGTGTGAATTCTATAGGTTTGCACCCCGGTTGAAGCTCTGCATTCATTTGAATACAGTTGTGCTTGTATAATGTGTTTTCACTAAGGATTGCATATTTGCGAATATAATATCGGAATGTGAAACGTCTTCTTGCACCAGAGATTATAATATATACTTTGTTATTTATTTAAGTCCATCAGGTTTTCTCTAATACCAACAGAAATACAAATACAAACAACAAACTCAGGGGGAAGAAGTAAATAAGAAAAAGAAATGAGTGCATATAAAAATAAGAGAGGAAAATACATGTAAAGAGGTAAAATCACAATAGTTAAGAATAAAAAAGCACTAGTATTGCCTAATTGCGTTCAATTTAAAAGGGGACCCACATTGAAGAATACGTGTTATAAGTATGTAGTGATATATTTTGTTCGTAGTTGTAATATATATATATATATATTGCTATGTTAGAATTAGTAACCAAGCAAAAAACAAATGTTGTGAACGAATGCACTGAAACCGAGAGACATCATTTCCAACATAATGCTGTAGTTGTTATGGCGGGTGGTATTTTAAATTGAAAGCTCTGTATATTTGGTGATTAAAAAAAGTAGGCCTAATTAAATTTTCAAAGATATACGTAGGCCTATTTGATTCATGAGAAAAAAACACTAACAACTTCGAAACATTAACAATAAAATTAAAATTTTCAGTTTACTGCATTGTACTCTATTCACAAAATGCTTAGTAAGTTTGTCTTTGAACACTATTTTTTTACTTGGTTATTTAACGACGCTGTATCAACTACGAGGTTATTTAGCGTAGATGGGATTGGTGATCGCGAGGTGGTATTTGGCGAGATGAGGCCGAAGATTCGCCATAGATTACCTGACATTTGCCTTACGATTGGGGAAAACATCGGAAAAAACCCAACCAGGTAATCAGCCCAAGCGGGAATGGAACCCGCGCCCGAACGCAACTTTGAACACTATTAAATTCCGACAGTTTCTGATGGATGACACTGAGAGAGTATTCCATAAATACGATAGTGAGATAGTGAATGGTGAATAAGTTGATGTTTTGTGTGTCGGTATAGCCAGTATACGGCTATTTGCGTGTGTTTATTAAAATTATGATGAAGCTGGGGCAAGGAAGGTAGGTGTAATAGTGTGAAGGATTTGAGAAAGGGAATGAAAATACCTACGTTTGTTAAACCGAAGTCAGTTTAAATTTGGGATGATGAGTAATGTGGTCAATTACACCCTACATCATATATATAACAGATTGCTCATCCCTATGTTAAAATCGGTAGTACTTTGTAGAGAACAACCGCCAGGATCGCCACCCGTCCGCCGTAATCGAACACGAGATGGCAGTACAGTCGCTAATGCAATTCAAATGGGAGCTATGACGTGACTCATGTGACAACTAGATGGCAGCATAGTAAATCTGACAAAAGTTGTTACTGTCAAAGCCTATAAGGCCGAGCAATCTGGGTATATATGATCTAGGATTAGACGGATACCGCTGACGAAGAGAATACAATTGAGGAGTGCTATGTAAAAGGGACTAATCCTCGTACAGGCCCATTTTAGAGAAATTGAATTTTCTTACCCGCTACACATTTATTGGCAAGCCTGCAAATGTTAGTTTTGATATCTTTAATGTAGAGGAAACTGTGGGCTGTTGTGTTAGACTGAAGTCGGGCGTCAATTTGTTTCTGTGTGGGCTATCAGCTGTACTTATATGTTGGTGTTGAGTTAAAACATTGACAAAATATGTCTTCATTATTGATTTTATTCTTTTAACACTTATAGAATCACTGACAAGTTCGAGTTTTACTCGTAGTTATTATAAAGAGTGATTTATACAGAACTAACACTTTTCTTTCAGTGTTTATTTCAAAACGAATATATCCCAAATGTAGAGTATATTTTGGAGATTATTAACCTCTACAGCAAATGTTGAAAATTCACTTAATGACCAGTCTTTAACGTCAAATTAAGCAGCTGTTTTGATTCCCTGTCACGAGATGCGCAGATGAATATTCTTTATTCCTTATTGTTGGCAGCTGTTTTCTATATTTTGTTTTAGTCACTGAAAATGCAGTACACATTAAGTTAACGGTTCTTCCTTGTGAAGCAATACTGAATAACGAATTCAATTACAGCTACTCAGGGGGCATACCAGAGAGAATTTGGTGTTCGTAATTTCTCCAAAGAAACACAGTACTGGGACTGGTAAACAAATTGGAAACAACTGGATCTCTGGTGAGTGAAAAAGTCAAATATCGTTCATCTAGGCTGCCCACGGTTGTTGTGACCAGTAACATGGAAGGACGTATTGAATTTGAAAGACATGTTGGTTTAGAAAAGTGTGAATACAATTAATAATTATATATAATAATAAATTTTCAGTCAAATACACTTTTCAATTTGTGAGGTCAGATAATCTGTTACATCACAATATTTAGTACGAAGTCACTAATATTTTCGACTTTAAAAAGTCATCTTCAGGTGCATGAGATGCAAACAATATTTAAAAATAGGTATCATTTAATGATACGATCTAATGAGAATACTTAGCCTTTAATTGTATAAGGTTAATATCATACTGTGCCTTCTCCTTGTCTTATACACATACAGTACGAGAATCTAGCATCAGTGTTCAGCTTTACCATGTACAGTTTACCTCAAGAGGCACGAAATTTATATAATTGTAAATGCCAGTACGTGCATTACTTACCATGTTATTAATTGCTAGATCAACTTATCGCCTATTTTTAAATATTGTTTGCATCTCATGCACCTGAAGATGACTTTTTAAAGTCGAAAATATTAGTGACTTCGTACTAAATATTGTGATGTAACAGATTATCTGACCTCACAAATTGAAAAGTGTATTTGACTGAAAATTTATTATTATATATAATTATTAAAGGACGTATTGAGTTATGCCTTATGCAGGATGGAGGACATTTTCAACATTTTTGCTATAGAGGTTAGTAATCTCCCAAAAATACTCTACATTTAAGGTATAAGAAATTGTGGCTAGCATAATTCGTTTTGAAATAAATAAAGAAAGAAAGTAATGTGTTAGTTCTATATAAATCACTCTGTACCACAGGTCTGTAACTCTCGGAGATTTTATATATTAGCCACCGGCGTGGCTCAGTCGGTTAAGGCCCTTGCCTGCCGGTCTGAACTTACGTTCGAGTGCGGTTTCGATCCCCGCTTGGGCTGATTACCTAGTTGGGTTTTTTCCGTGGTTTCCCCAATCGTAATGTGAATGCAAGGTAATCTATGGCGAATCCTCGGCCTCATCTCGCCAAATATCATCTCGCTGTCACCAATCTCATCGACGTTAAGTAAGCTAGTAGTTGATACAGCGTCTTAAATAACCAATTAAAATTAGAATATATATATATATACATTTTTTTTTCATTATGCATTTAGTGTAATAAAACTTGTAATAAATGATTCCAAAACAAAGATAGAAATGTAAAAATTCCATATATTAGTAGATGTATGCAAGAAGGGCCTTTCTATGAGATTTTATAATAATTAGTATTGTGATCCTACGCATACTTATGTACTGCTGAATGTGTCAACGCATCAAATCAGAAGTACAGTAATATCCTCAATCATATAGCCTCATAGTGACAAAATTTGAAGCAGGCTCCAAAACTAAATTTTCAAATCCTTATTTTCTCGAACAGTGTATTATTTTTTAGATAGGTTGCACTTACAAACAACTGCTCAATTATGAACACGTTGTATTCTCTGAGACTGGTTGACATTGAGGTCTGACAGTAAAAAATCACAATAATCAAAATTAGACATTACTGGTATTTCGAATAGTACCTATATTTTTTAGTGGTAGCGGAAGAAATTTTTGAATGCGGTTTGAAGAGTGAAGTATAGACAACATTTTTTTTATAATGAATAACTTTAATGTTCCAATTTAAAAACTGAGTATCGAAGTAAACTCCAAAATTTTTAACACAAGAATCAAAAGGGATTTTTTTATCGTACCGGATTCCTACAAGAAGAAATCGAAGGGAAAATCAAGGAAAAGACTGAATGCAGGGTAATGACAGA
The DNA here is from genome assembly GCF_040183065.1 of Periplaneta americana. Taxonomy (NCBI): domain Eukaryota; kingdom Metazoa; phylum Arthropoda; class Insecta; order Blattodea; family Blattidae; genus Periplaneta; species Periplaneta americana. The sequence goes on from NC_091125.1 coordinate 31,139,212, forward strand.
CAGAAACTTAGGCCTATCTGAAGAGGATTGGTAGAATAGACCGACATGGAAGTTGAGAATCGAAAAACGACATGATAAGTTCTAAACCAGGCCTGGACGCTAATAATTCGATTGAGTCACTGTAGGCCACCCCTTAACTCCCCACCTTCCCCAGCTAAGACAGTAATGTTTTGGTGCGGTACGAGCAGATAGTGGCGGATTGTATCAGGCGGGCATCAGAGCTTTTACGAAATTTCGGATCTCGCTGGTCTCCTAAAATCCACCATTGATTTACAAAGCCTGATTCCCTGTTTGTTTATAAGGCAGTGTAAGGGAAAAGGACATGAGCGAGGGTTTCTCCGTCCCTTTCACTTCCTCTCTTATGCCTAAGGCTGCTCTAAATCGACTGCCCTGTATTCCCCCCCCCCCCTTATTTTCTCATTACAGATTTCATATTCATTCATTTTCTTTGAAGTTGACTTGAATTTTGACAGTCTATTTAAATTACTTAAAAAAAAGGGTTTATAAGGACACTGGTTATATTAATTAATATTACATGAAGTTAGTTCTAAGAGATAAGATTTGAATGTAAGTCTATACTGCTGATATTTGTTACGAAAAAATGTAAACTAAAAAAATACAAAATGAAGAAACGTATGCATTCATTGTAGTTCATAGTAGCTCTTAAAAAGTAACGCATGTTTTTTTCTTTCTTTCGAAACTCATCTGCTGGCAGTAAATCAATGAGAGCTCAATAAATGACTAGTCATCTGTTACAAGGACTCCATTCACCCCAGATCCCCGGATGTGCTACATAAACACGCAGCAAGTACATGCAACACGATAGCCAGGCACTCTGCTTCATCAACTAGAAGTTCCACATACGGATCGTGATATATGGACCATATTTGGGAAGTCAGGAAGGAAAGAGGGAGGTGGAGTATATTTACTCCCTTAAAAGCGTAAATGATGAGGCACAGGCAGTTGTGATAGACGGGTTGGGGTGACACTCTACTATGGAGGAATGGTTGATGATTATGATGATGGTCTACGTCATAGATGCAAGGAAGAAGGGAGTCAAATCAATGAGGGTAATACTGGAAAAGAATAGATGAAAAGCTTTGGTGTGATTTCTAAAGAATGAGTAGGGAATCTTTGTGTGTGGCAAAGTAGTTTAAGGGTAGGGAGTGAATATATATGGCCGTACTTATAAAAGGGAATAGCAACGCAGTTGTATTTTATGCCACCAATAATCTCATCTCATTTACAGCTTATTACTGTCTTTTATTACGTTCAGGATGAGTGATTTACTGAACTTCCTTAAACAATGACGACGAATCGTTATTCAAAAATTTAATTTAAAACATTCAAACACAAAAATGCGCAACAACGTTAAGTAGCTTAAAAATAGTGTATCAAGTTTTTATAATTTAATCTGAAACTTGGAAAAAAATTCTATGTTTATCTTCTCATGAAAAGTTTCATTTGATTTCCTCCTGTCTAATACCTGTAAGATAATACATCTTTTAGCGTTTGTAAATATGATAATATATTGAATATTATAGTTGATTTTAAATTAAATTGAGATCATAATGTCCCTGTGTAGTAATATGAATAAACTATATTTTGCAGGAACACGTCTAACAAATTTTATGAACTAAAGGGGTCTCTTCAATGTTTACATTTCTCTTGAACTTTCTTATAATATTATTCTTTTGATTCGCGCGTTTAGCATTAACAGAGTTTTTGTTATAAAAAAAAAAAGGATTTCGAGTTTAATTTTTAATCTTAATCCAAAGATATTTATTAAGATATGTATTCAAATCACATAAAATCTGAATATTGACTGGAATTTTGATAAACAAAGCAACTGTGTTCTACAAAAGAAGTTAAATGTTTATCCAGCACTAATATTGAGATTCACATCCTTTATACTAAATGATAAAATATTCATATTTATGAATATAGGACAATTCAACACTCGAAATCTCCTGTGAATATAGGTAGTCTTGTTATTATTAAGCTACATCCTGATTGAGTCAGTGTAAAAGATTTAAATTTGCTTAGAAGGATGGTGAAACTTTATAAAAGAACATACTATCTGCTATAATAAATTTTCTTTTAGATGTAGAAAAATATTTATATGCAATAATGCTTTTATCAAGATTATGTTTATCGTATTTAATTACATTTATTGAATCTTAATTGACGTTGTCTATATTAAATATATCAAAAAGACAAGGAGGGCCTGCAAAAATGAATGAAATTAGTTTTTTTTATAGCTCAGCTACTGTAAAATTAGATAATAAATCGTTTCATGCTTAATATATATACATTAGACTTTATAAAACATTATTCAGGATATTAAAATGGCTCATACTTTCCCGTAAAAATGATATCAAATTTGCATATTTTTATAACGGAAAGGATTTACGTAATAATCTACAGTCAATTAAATATCGGCATGATCCTTTGCAGAAGTGTTCTGAAGGCCTTCATCAACAATAAAGTGTACTCCTTCCGGAATTTCTTTTTCATAACCGAAAATTTTAGAAAATTTAACATTTAAGGTAACGATTAAGAAAAATATTATTTCCTTAGGGAAAAGGTAAAGGATCCTACACTATGTTGTTAGTGTAGGTCTTTAAAACATTTCAGTAAAAGAATCATGTAGATATTTATTTAATTTTAGATTTTATTATGTAAATGCTTTACGGTTGTAACAAACATGTATACAAATTTGATATTATTTTTACAGGTAATTATTAGGTATTTTCATATTCTGAATAGTGTTTTTATAAAGCTTAAATATTTATATTAAGCATGAAAAATTTTGTTCATTTAGCTTTTATAGTAGATGAGCTATAAAAAAAATAATTTTACTAAATGTTTGCAGGCGAAAGGTGTACCTCCCCCTTAAATAAAACTATTAACTACTCCACTATTTCTTTCCTAATCGGTTATTTAACGACGGCATATTGACTACTAGGTTATTTAGCGTCGATGGAATTTGTGATAGCGAAATGGCATTTGACCAAATGATGACGAGGATACGCATTGTGATTGCATAACGTTCGCCTTACAATTAGAGAAAATCTCGAAAAGAACCTAACCAGGTAATCAGTCCAAACGATTATCAAACTCATTCCCGAATGCAACTCCTGGTCAGCATACTCCACTATTACGACTGTAATATGACTCAGAAAAACTTAAAAATAGCTTCCAATAAATATAATCATTAACAAAAAATAATATCAGGATGAGTAAGGTTCGAATAAAGTAACTGTATCGGGATAAGCATCCATGGTCCATGCGTTTTATTTACAAACAGTAACTAGTTGTCCACCAGCCACAGTAGTTACGACGTATTCAGTTGCTATCAGCTGTAGGCTGCTGTCCATTCGCTGATGTTTTAGCTAGGGGGTGACTCTCCGCTCCACCGATTTTTCACCATATGATAACGCAGAATTCCTGCACGGAAATAGGCCTATCATATGTACTTCGGTACATCGCAATAATATGATTATGCGTATATAATCAGTGATCACTTGATTTAAGACGGCGCTCATTCCGTCGAATCCCGTTCATTTATTCACTCGTAATGAGTGCACCTCTGCACATAGTATGTTGGACATTGTGCCACTGTCACTCATCTTTGACACAGTGCATGAGGGTTGGCCACTAAAGGGAAACTAAGAGGTGGAGCTTAAACTGAGAGGATTCAATCCGACATCGGAATTGGAATCTGGTGTGGCTTAGTGGATAGAGCGTCAGCACGTAGAGCTGAAAACCCGGGTTCGAATCTCAGTGCTGGAGAGAATTTTTCTCCGCTCCACCGATCCTTCATCATTTCGATGACTAGTTTTGCCATCTTCTTCAGGGATTGAACTTCAATCCCTGGAGATGGAAGAGCGATTTCAAAAGATACTGAGTGATAAGTTTTGAAAGTTAACTGGTCCACAAAATTTAATTAAATGGAACTAGAGAATCTCATGCAGTTTTTGGAGATACAAGATGTGTGAGGATAGAACAAAAAGTAGTCGTGAGTTTAATTTCTCCAGCCACATTTTCCATTGTTATTTTACCGTGACATATCTTCTGTAGGATAAGGCCATTCAGAGCGTTTCCCTCTTTCATAACTCTCCATACAAAAATTCTATTGCAATTACAGAGAATATACAGTAATGTCTACGCCTAATTTCGCTATAGCTTAGTATTCTTTATGCAGTTTCAATTTGTTGTATTGCTAGTGAACGGATTATATGGAGAATATTTATCTTAAGACGTCCAGTCATTTCATATCCGTCAATTTCATCATTTGCACATCCCATTAACATATCATGCTGTAATTCGTTTCGCTTGATCGTTTTGTGTTACGGTAGTAGATCCGTCTGTGAATTGAGATTAATGGACAAGTCATATCTCTTTTGTAACGGTCACGAGCAAATCGTATTATATAAAGAGGAAGGATAATCAAGATTCTACTGTTACTACCAATATACACTGTCGATATTCTATGCGATTATATCCTGCAAGTTAGTTACGCTGAAAACTGTGATATAAATAATTACCTCGTTTCAAAATGATAGCTTTAAGTAGCTTTTTAGAAAATCGGTTTGAATTACGAAGAAATCGGATATATTACTTTAGAGGGATAGTAATTGAAAATGATTAGAGCTATCCTAAGTACTTTTCTTCTTTCATCTTTTGTTGATTGATGCTTTATTACAAGACTGCAAAATTATTTCTTGAAATTGAATCAGTGAGTGGAAAAAGGGAATAACTACTTTGAACCCAACTTTTCAGGAAACAAAAAAAACTTTCTACAGCTTTTGTGTTAAGTTTGATTTAAATGTTGTCAACAGTAAAAATGTTCACTATTGTTTGTAATATATACATATATGTATATTATTAGGTACCAAACTTTGCTCTATGCCTTGTTAATATTCGTATACAATTGTTTTAAATTTTAAAACTTATTTACTTTTTGCACTCAATAACCATACATATACTTTATTAGCTCCCTAGCCTCTCCTCCAGTTTTTTCCTTCTTTAAAAATGTATATAGATGATTAAACAGGTTAATAACGACTTCCACATTACAATTTTATGGAAAAATATACAGGGTGAATCAAAAGTCTGGAACCATATATATATGTATATTCCATATGCTTGATTTTCGATTGTTATAGGTGTTACTAGTATTTGTAAAACCAAATGCTCTACCAGTGACACATTCGATTGTAGCTCTCAGCTATCTCCAAAGCCGCCATTTTGAATGCAACTTTGAAATTTTAAATGGAAAGGGGGTCATATAGGTACTCAAAATCATCTGAAATTTTCTGAGAAAAACAGTGGTGCAATTCGTTTTGAGATATGTAATCGTTTTCAAGTTATTTAAAGATAACTGTAATAATGACACAACTTTAGTTACTGTATCTACAGATATTTTGTAACACGGTACGGTACTAAGGAAGCTTTGGAAAAGGTGTTTTTATGCAATTGTGGTAATTAAATTTTCCTGCTTTACTGTTCGGTTAATCTGTGGTAGTTTCAATTCATTGTTGTTAGAAAGATTATGAATACAGAATACTGTATGTACGTATATCCAAAGCTTATGAAGATAAAACATCTCCTGTACACGAATAAAGGAAAGTGACAAGTTCTGCATGTAGTCGAATAATAACCCAACAACATTTCCCCTTTGTTTACATGTATCAGTTACTTCCTGTAGCTTATTATTAGTTTATTATAAAAATTTTCCAATATTAGCTGTAATAGAACAGTATTGAGTGGAAAAAGGGAACTACTACAGAAGTTATTTCCTTCTTCCACTCCACGCAGAACAGACATGAGATTTTACGTGGGTAAGAACGTTAGTAATATTCCCTTTTTCAGCTCATCCAATAGGTCTATCATTGAGGAACAAAATGGCTATCTCAGTTCAAGTTAGCAAAAGAAATGTAGTTATTCACTTTTTCCACTCACTGGTTCAATTCATGTATGGCTGCCATCACGTCTGTCGTTGTAGTGCAGAAGTTCTTGGAATTTTATTTTTCTACCGTGAGGATGATGCCTACAAGTTGTATAGTACGTTTTATTCTTGTTTTGAGACAATGTGCACACTTTGGTAGCAGTTTATAGTGTATGGTTAAGAATCGGATATATCAAAATACGAGTCTTGGGTTGTCCTCATTGTTGAGGTACGTTTTTGTATGTTTTTAATGTAATTTAATTGGTAAATACTCTTTCCATATCCACAGCGTTCTGTGCATTCGTCTAGCGTAGATCGAGAGACTTTAAATAGGACTAGGGCAGTGTTTCCCAATTGTTGTCCGCTGACCCCTGGAGGTCCGTGGCATTATTTACATCTCATAATTTATAATCCACACAATTTTGCAAAGAATCGCTACAAAAGTTTTCCTCTGAAAAATCAATGCACTCCTGTATTCTTGTGTGATGAAGTACGACTAAATTTCCATGTGATCAGTTGAAGAACTTCTCTTGGTAGTCTATAGCAGATATTTTTGCGTACTTGAACATACTCAGCATGAGTCTGCAAGGTAGTGGTATGAATATTTTTGACGTTGGAGACAGGATTGTGGCAGCAATTATAAAAATACGACTGTGGGCAAGCCGAACTGAAGATGATAGTTTGAGCACCTTCCCAACATTGAAGTCATTTCTGAAGTCCACTGATGAATTGCCACAAGAAGTTCAACATGTCTTCGTTGAGCATCTGAATGATTTAGCGACTAGCTTCAGTGAATACTTTCCTCCATCAGATTCTGAAAACTCATGGATAAAAAATTCTTTCAAGTATGGTGTGGTACAATTAAAAACATTGTCTGAGGAGGAGCAAGATGAACTTGTTGATGTTACTTGTAAGGCTCATTTAAAATATTTTTCAAAGAATGTAGCCACTTGATCAGTTTTGGGTGAATGTATTTTCTGAGTATAAGGAAATAGTTGAAAAAAGCCATTGAAAAACCTAGTTACATTTTGTAGGACATATCTTTGTGAAGAAACATTTTCAATACCATGTTTCCTGAAAAACACACAAATCGCGTCGATGTTGAACCTGATTTAAGGCTAAAAGTAGCAAATATAGAACCAGACGTGGAAAGAATTGTCCGAAAAAAAGAGATGCGATTTTTCCATGGCATCTAGATTCAGGTATATACTGTATATTCAATTTAATTGTTGTTAATATTGCTACCTACCTCGCAACTATTACTCCTATGCCGATACCAAAATTTAAAAGTGTGGAGTCCGTAGCTTGCCTCAAAAATAAAAAGAGGTCGACAACTCTGAAGTAATTGGGAACCACTGGACTGGGTAAAAATCCGCCAACAAAAATATTAATGTATGAACCACAAAAGAGTAAACAATTAAAGCTTTCAAATCAGTGTGATGCACAGGATTTACATAACCTTATCCCGTCAGATGTATGAACATCCTTAAAAGAGACAGATCTCGTTTCAGTGTTATTTTATGAATAGATCTACATACGCTGCTTTAGTATTAATATCGTTCCTATAATGGCTCTGAATTTATTGTGACACAATATTCTGTCACACGTTAAATTATCTTTCAAGTATGCGTTGCGTGCTTAGAATCAGTGCGTGCTCGATTTTTTTTATCATAACGCTTATTTACGTAATTGAAATAGAAATGCCAATCTCAGAGTTTTCTTCCTCAAACTTGGTCATTATGGGAAAAAGGGGGTTTCACAAATAATACAACTTATGAGAGAATCTAACAATTTCAATTGACCGAATGCTGACTTCTTTGGTGATGGATTGACTTCCGATATTTTGTAAGAATTCCTATTATTTGATAAATGAAAAGTTAATATAGTGCCCAAAGAAATTGTTGTGTATTATTCTATTGTAAACTTATGAAATATGTGATATATATTTTTTTGCTAAAAAATTATTGCATATTAGTTTATTGCAAACGTATGAAGAAATCTATCATTTTTTCTTGAGTACAAAAATAAATTTGCATATTTCTCCATAAGTTTGCAATGAAATAATATGCAAAAATTTGTTTCACCACTCCATAAAGAGAAGGAATATAACCCCGTTGCGAAAGACGACAAATTGTACCAAAGTTTTGGAATTTTCAAAGACAAATTATTTTATGAAAAGTAAGGTGATACAGCCTTCTCTACGATCAGTTCTCAATTACCAGCTCTCTGCGATTTTTATGTACTCTTTGCAGGAATAGTTGTAGGCATATCAGTTATGTATAAGTAACTGTTATTTCATTTACGTAAAGATTAATATTTGGTCCTACAGCATTTATCTGTTATGGTAACAATTATTATTAGAGGAGACAAATTCGCTCCGGCGCCGGGGATCAAACCCGGGAGTAAGGCCACAAGGGGAAAAACACTAGAGGTTGGATTTAACTTCGGCGTACCTCTGTGGTTAGAGGGCTTGGTACATAGAACCAAGGACCCGAGTTCGATCCCCGGCGCCGTAGCGAATTTTTCTCCTCTAATAACAGTTATTTCATTTGTTAGGCAATCTTCTTGAACTAATATGTGCTAGATGCATTAGACATTGTCCTTCGTTAATAAACCAATATAGTTGAGTTAAAGACAGCGGTCCTTCATCTTTAGCATAAAAATGTATTTGAATTTGCTGCTGAGTATTAATCGAAAATAGTACGTCTATAATGGAACTGCCCCTGCAACATATTCAATTACTACATAAATATACAGTTGCAACATAAGACAAATGGACAGTATAGCAATAATCTTCTCTCAAGTTATGTTCCAAACTTGACGTCGTAAATATTTACATACACAAAAGCAATTTGGACCTCACAGATAGAGATTCGTGTGGCAGCTTCTATTCTGTTTTTGTCGTGTTATGTTCTAGTATTAAATGCTGTTTAATGTCCCTCTCACACCTTGTGCGTTCGCTTCTTCTTATTGCGCTCACCTCTAAGTGACAATGATTTGATTGCACCAGCTTCTAAACAGGTTGGACCTCCTCCTGAGCACCCACAGCGGGCCAGGATGCGCAGCGGGAGGCATTTCGCTCTAATAGTCATATATTAAAAGATAGAGGCTTGAAATATCTGCTTACATGTGTGTTCCATAGCGTAAAAACTGGTAGATATCTGACACAGACAGATTGAAGTTGGTTTATATCATTTAATTCCTTATTGTTTTTATAATTACCTTTCAACTTTCAGGGTGACAGGCAGAATTTAAGGCATGCAGTTATGATTAATTTATGAAGTTCCTAAAGCAGACTGATTTTTAGTTTTACATTACAAAATTAATATTACTTTTATAGAAATGAAGAATATTTCGTTTGATGTTAATCTTGTAACATAAATAATATTAATATTCCTCCTAGAGAAATAAGAAATAAGACGTATGAGAATCAAAATCTTTGTGATTATAATCCTCTTATTATGCATAAAATAATTATTGTTTGTATGAATACTTACATGTAGCACGTATGGGCGAATCCAGAAATGCATATAGAGTGTTAGTTTGGAGACCGGAGGGAAAAAGACCTTTAGGGAGGCCGAGACGTAGATGGGAGGATAATATTAAAATGGATTTGAGGGAGGTGGGATATGATGATAGAGACTGGATTAATCTTGCACAGGATAGGGACCGATGGCGGGCTTACGTGAGGGCGGCAATGAACCTTCGGGTTCCTTAAAAGCCATTTGTAAGTAAGTAAGTAATGAATACTTACAAGTTTTCTTGCATGTGAATTTTTATTTGTTGTGCATGTAATAGTGTATTATTGAACTATGGGTTCATTCAAAAGTTCTTAGAATTTTTTCGCTGTGACAAAAGTTGTTTTTTGAGATGTATAGAAGACAGAAATTATTCAGTAATATACTATCTACCAAAGAGTAAATTGGGCACTGTTTTTGTCCCTTTAGAACCTCGTGGTACCACCTCATGTTGATGTAACAACAGCCACCCTGTCAGGCATGCTCTCCACTAGTTTGTGTAGGATATCCACTGGAATGCGTCACCATTCCTCTTGCAACATGGCACTCAGTTGGACAATGGAAGTTGGCCGCATCTCCCGAGACCTCAATCGGCGTTCAAATTAGTCCCAAAGGTGCTAAATGGAATTGAGATCAGGACTCTGTGCAGATCAGTCCAACCGGTGAACATTATTGCCTGCATACCACTGCATAGTAGCTGCCGAAACATGGGGCCAACTTCCACTGTCCAACTGAGTGCCATGTTGCAAGAGGAATGGCGACGCATTCTAGTGGATATCTTACACAAACTAGTGGAGAGCATGCCTGACAGGGTGGCTGCTGATATAGCAATAAGAGGTGGTACCACGAGGTTCTAAAGGGGCAAAAACAGTGCCCAATTACTTTTTGGTAGATAGTGTATATTCTACATTATATATGACTATCTGTCAAAGGTGCGGTAGTTTTTCGATTTCGTTTCTGAAGAAATCTGCTGGTTTGGAGTTAAACAAGTCGTCATGCTAAGACTGAAAAAGCATCTTCGTTATCAAAGTACTTCCCTTGAAGAACGTTGGATGGAAAACGGAAAAGATGAAGATCTGAGGCCGCAATATCGGGGGAATATGTAAGATGTGGAATCACCTAGCAACTAAACTCTGGATAGCTGCTTTCGTCATGTTAGCAGAGTGCGGACTTGCATTATGCTGTTACAGCAACATTTGTTACAGTCTTCCCGGTCATTTTTCTTCAATTGTGGCCGCAAGGCGTCTGAGTTTTTTTGTCAATAAATGTAAGCAGTTATGGTCATATTCCTGGGAAGCAATTCACAGTACATGACTCTTTCTTTACCCCACCAGGTGCATAACATCATATTCTGTGGATGGACACTAACTTCTGTATGGAATGTCGTGCGTTGAAACGACAGAATCATTTTCTTACAGTCTTTCTCAGACTGAATTCTTCTCGTACACGGTACATATGTTTCGAGCCACCTTCGCTGCTTTGCTCCTCTAAAAATAAGAAAGTGTCGGAAGTATTCTTTTTTTCCACTTGACACTCCATCTTCTTTAGCCCACAAACAGCAAAAACTTTTTCTAATATGAAAAATATAAGATGTATTTACAAGTACAGTACTCGAATTAACAAATCTCCTAAGAACGCAGTATTGTGGTGACGAACAAAAACGATACGAACTCATGGATCATTTTTCTTTGTTCCAGATCGCTCTTCTATTTGGAATAGCAGGCGCTTTGCCGACGAGGTGAGTTAACACAAGTTAACAGTATTTAATATGTAGGGTATATTTTTATTGTAAAAGTATCGCAATGACAAAGGCATGAACTTGAAAATATTGTGATTAGTGATAAATTAGACTAGATTTTTATGCTTGGTATTTTGCCAAAAAATTTGTGATTAGTGATAAATTATAGTAGATTCTTATGCTTGGTATTTGCCGAAAATACAGTGAATTTTGGTTACCTTTAAAACAAAGTAATACATATTTTATGTGTGATCGGAACGAAAAACGTGGTACTTTGACATTTGGTACAGATATATTTGGAAATATACCGAACCAAATTTCTGAATACTGAGGATTCGAAAATCCGAAGGAATACAACGACATTAAGGGATCTAGGTCTAAGAGCTGTTTCACTATCCGAATGTATAGATACTCCTATTCTTATATTTAATTTGTAAGTTTTCCATAAGACATGTTAAAAATAACATTAGTATCTCTTTATAAAAGATCGTTTTCCAAGATTGAAAATAATTTGTATGCTCGAATTCACACACGAGCTCCAGTTGCAAATCTGTCTTTGATCCTGGATCCATCTGTGAACCAGATAAGATCCTCACCTCGTTGAAATTTATAACCAGTTTTCCGAACAGTTTCGAAAAAACGACAGTGAATGATTTGTGAAAGGCAAATTTCGAAGTCATGAGGGTAGAAATCTACATTTATTTCGGATTCGTGATAAAGTTCTGTTTTTAATTTGAAATAAAGACTATTAATAGGTCATGTATAGTCTGTGTATTCGCTCTCACTCAGTTAATAGAAAATCATAGAGAATACAACATTGAAAAATACATAGCTCTCATAGATATACAGAAAGCATTTAATACAGTAAATAGACAAAAACTGTAGAATATATTGCATGAAAAAGATATACCCCAACATGTGAGTAATTTTATACAAAGTCTGTATTATGGTACTAAAATCAAAATTAAAATTAACAACCAAACAAGCAACGATTTTAGATTAATAACAAGAGTAAGACAAAAATTCACACTTTCACTTATACTATTTAATTTCTATATTGACAAAGTGACTTCTGACTGGTATAAAGAAATGAAAATGTTTTTGCAGAGTCAGCTTCCTATCTATTGTATTTTATTTGCTGACGATATGATAATTATTGCTAAGAGAGAAGATATTCCTCAAGCAATTACAATATGGAAATATCGCTTACAAAACAAAAGAAATGGAATTTAGAGGTGATGAACTCTTATGGGCAAAAATAAAAATACAAGATAAAATATTAGAACAGGTTCCTGAATTTTGCTATTCAGGTTGTAACGTTTCATATTTTAAATCTGCAGATGCTGAGAATAAATTGTCTAGATTCCGAAAAATTATTGGTACAATAAGGAGGTTTCTCTGTGGCAAAGTAAGTAAAACTACAACCACTAAATTCTATAAAACAATGATAGTCATGATACGTATTTACATACGATTCTGAGACTTGAACGTTAACAAAAGGAGAAGGAAAAAAGTAGAGGCTGCTGAAATCAAATTTCTTCAATCAATAGCAGGACACACTTTAATGGATCATAAAGTAGGCCTACTTACTTGCTTACTTACTTACAAATGGCTTTTAAGGAACACGGAGGTTCATCGCCGCTCTCACATAAGCCCGCTATTGGTCCCTATCCTGTGCAAGATTAATCCAGTCTCGATCATCTCATCCTACCTCCCTCAAATCCATTTTAATATTATCCTCCCATCTACATCAAGGTCTCCCCAAAGGTCTTTTTCCCCTCCGCCCTCCCAACTAACACTCTATATGCATTTCTGGATTCACCCATACGTGTTTCATGCCCTGTCCATCTCAAACCTGTGGATTTAATGTTCCTAAATATGTTAAGTGAAGAATACAAAGCGTGCAGTTCTGCGTTGTGTAACTTTCTCCATTCTCCTGTAACTTCATCCCTTTTAGCTCCAAATATTTCCCTAAGAACCTTATTCTCAAATACACTTATTCTCTGTTCCTCTCTCAAATTGAGAGTCCAACCTTTACAACCATACAGAACAACCGGTAATATAACTGTTTTATAAATTCTAACTTTCAGATTTTTTGACAGCAGTTCAGATAACAAAAGCTTCTCAACCGAATAATAACCCACATTTCCCATATTTATTCGGCGTTTAATTTCCTCCCGAGTGTCATTTACATTTGTTACTATTGCTCCAAGATATTCGAATTTTTCCACCTCACGAAGGATAAATCTCCCATTTTTATGTTTCCATTTCGTACAATATTCTGGTCACGAGACATAATCATATATGTACTTTGTTTTTTCGGGATTCACTTCCAAACCTATCGCTTTACTTGCTTCAAATTAAATTTCCTTGTTTTCTCTAATCGTTTGTGGATTTTCTCCTAACATATTCACGTCATCGGCATAGACAAGAAGCTGATCCAACCCGTTAAATTCCAAACCCTCTGTGTTATCCTGAATTTTCCTAATGGCATATTCTAGAGCAAAGTTAAAAGATAAAGGTGATAGTGCATCTCCTTGCTTTAACGCGCGGTGAATTGGAAAAGTATCGGATAGATACTGGCCTATCCGACCTCTGCTGTAAGTTTCACTGAGACACATTTTAGTTAATCGAACTAGTTTCTTGGGAATACCAAATTCAGTGAGAATATAACATACAGTAGCTAATGAAATTAGGAATGAACTAAAACTAAATATTATAGATTAATTAATTTGTTCTCCAGAATAATAGCAGTAATATTGACAATTAATACTGTATTTGAGGAGAAAAATTCGCTCCTGCTCCGGGGATCGAACCCGGGAAAGGGAAACATTGAAGGAGAAGAGTTCGGTCCGGTGCTGTGGATTGAATTCGGCGTAGCTCAGTGGTCAGAGCGCTTTGTACGTAGAACCAAGGACCCGGGTTCGATCCCCGGCACCGGAGCGAATTTTCTCCTCAAATATTGTCAGTATTACAGATATTATTCTGTAGGACAAATTAATAAATCTATAATATTCTCATAGCTAGCAGTACATATGTCTGTATAGATTACTGTGCATTTAACTGCGGAATCTCTGGCCAAACAAGTCACTCAGCTGAGTGCGCCCCTAGTATAATGGCAGTTGACATAGGACATAAACGTCAACATATATGCCTAACATGGAGTCAGGCCACTAAAGGGAAACATTGAAGGTGGAGAGTTCAATCCGGTGCTGTGGATTAAATTCGGCGTAGCTCAGTAGTCAGAGCGCTTGGTACGTAGAACCAAGGACCCGGGTTCGATCCCCGGTACCGGAGCGAATTATTCTCTTCAAATATTAATTAAAACTAAATGGTTTGAATGACATTATACAACAATATAGAAATAGATGCAAACACCATGTAAAAAGAATGGAACCACGTCGTCTACCATTTCAACTCGTCTATTACAATCCAAATGGAAAGAGGAGATTAGGACGCCCAATTAAAAGGATGGCGAGATGTTTCCCTTTAACTCTGAAACCATTACGCCTAAGCTGTGAAGAATACAATGATGATGATGATGATAATGACGACGACGATCTATTAATTCTTAAGAAAAGTAGGCCTATCATATTTCATGTGCATCATTCTCGAAATGTTCGTATGTATTACATATAAACAAAATTCATTCAGTCGTCAGGACAAATCACTATGCGAAGTAGACAAATCTGTGATGCTGAAAACATAAATTGCCACGAAAATTTCGAAATCGCTTTCTGCTGCTGAACTCTTTGTACTTCGTATAATGAGAACGGAGAAAGAACAATAAAGGATCCGGATGGCATAGGTTAATCATGGATTGACAGTGTCCAACAAATGGTAGTGAAACGATGTCCCAAGAATAGGCCTAATAAACAATAGTCACAGAGAAGAGTGAACAAACGTGAAAGACCAAGTTTAAGGAAGAAAATATGTAATTAAAGACAGAAACCTATAGAATGGAGACTGCGTCTACAGAAACCTTTGGAGACCAAAGGCGATTAACCCGTAAGGATTGAAAGAGAAAGTAGAAATTTTGTCATTCATTTTCGATCTTCCTGCATACTCTATGCCGGGAGATTTATATCCATAGCGGGATTTAATTGAACCCCATATTTCTGTTCCCTTCCGATCTTCTTACCCAATCTCGATGGGACTTTATCTTACAGCATATAATTTCGCAATGACAACGGATACGCATTCATGCCATTTGAGTATTATAGGTTCAACCCTTAATTCTCTTTCACATTAATTAAAAATAAGGAAGATGTACTTAATGTATATTTCATAACATTCTATCGACTACTTCTGCAAGTAGACAATTTTTATTTATTTTATTTATTTTTTTTTTGTGGTCTGCATGCTCCATTGCTGTGGGGTAATACTACATGCATTGGTTTATCTTAAACTATGTTCGTATAATTACTTTATATTATTCTATAGGCACTTGTACTCGTACTTTTCTTTCACTGTAATTTGTCAAATTGTATATTGTTAGTAAATTTGATCAAGTTCTTATGGTATTTGTGCACTAGTTTGTCTTTCACTCACTGGCCAATTTTCAGTCTTTAGAACTGCCGCTTTCAGATTGTCTTTCTTTCTCAAGTAATTTGCAATTGTATAACAAATGATCTATCGTTTGTTCGTCATTGTTACATGGACATAATGAGTTATCTATAATTTTATGTTTATGTAGATAAGATTTTATATTTCCGTATCCTGTTATTATGGTTGTAAAGTTTGGGGTTATATTAAGTTTTAGTTTTAACCGATCGTTTATATTTGGGAAAAAAGATTTTATGATTTGTCCTTTTGCTGTGTTGTTCCATTCGTTTTGCCACTTCACTAAACTGAGATTGTGGTTTTTCACCTTTCACTGCACTTTTTGGTGTCTTGCTGTAGCTCTCTTGAATATCCTCGGATTTAAATTTCACAATAAATATCTGGAATAATTCCAAATTCAGATCAATGTTTCAGTGTTGAGACATGAAATCCGCAGTTTGTATTAAATTTAAATTTAGGGAAATTCTCAAGCTATAGGAAAATTTAAAAGCAGTCAATTCGAAAACGTTCAAACAGTAATATGAACTTGTTAACATATTAAATGCGTAGCACTCTACTACGTTTATAGTACGGTATAACATGGACATCATTTTATCTCGAGTTTTCGATTGGATTTAGAGACTCGTTGTTGGTTAATAGGCCTATAACGAAGATTCCCTGCATCAATCTCCTCTCTAGTATCCATAGCAACGGAAAGAACAAAAGGGAAAGCAACATTTTAATACGAATTTAACCTCCCTCTCTTTTCTATATTATCCACCCTTATAGTCAAATATAGATCTTTCCTGTGTTTCGAAAGTATAGGGTTCTAAAAATATATTTCACACAAAATCGAATACAATTAAATAAAACAAATAATGATGTTAGATCATGTGTTACATTTGGGAGCATCTAGATTGCCTCTACAGCTGTATACCCAAAGGACCGGAGAGAAAAGATCAGGAACACAGAAGAAGTGTTGGAGTGATCAAGTTTAATCGGAACAGACCTCAAGGTCTACATCGTAAAGTTTATGATGATTACAAAATTGGAAGCTGTGCTTATTCATGTTAATATTTCTAATTCACTCAGAGATTACCTTTTTCTCTTAAGTTTATTTAGAACATTTTAAGCTGGACGTTGTAAGAACTATACAGTCGAAGTCCAGTGACGTCGTACCGGTATTATACATGACTTATACTAAAACAGGTTGTCACGTTACTATAGAACTGCTAGTGAAAAATACTTCAATATCAAATTGATGAGTGACTATGGATGTAACTTAAGTTCGCGTCTTTTCAGAAGTGTTTACAGGTTGAGAAGGGTAAGTACCGGTAAATAAATACAAGTGCATTTCATAGAGAATGAAAATCGGATTAATTTAGAGAAAATGTCAACGAAATATATCAGTTTAAAATAATAGACGAGAAACTGGCTAAAAACTGAGTACCTACTTTATGTAAACAGTCTATTAAAAACTTAGCTCCAGTGATATAAAAAGTCAATTGGTTAATTTTCGTACATAAATTACTGTTTAAATATTCTTAATGAATTTGTAGCGAATATGATGATGGGAGGAAACGGGAAGGCTGAACTTGTCAGGTAATATTAGGCTATAACCAGTGACACATTATAAACACATCGTGCCTGAAAGATCCTGGTACGAGAAATGGAGTAAGAGATCGAAGATTAAATGATGGGAACTAAATGAAATAGATACATTTTAGAGAAAGGAAGTGAAAGTAACAAGACATGAAAAGAGAATAAATGAAGTGAAGGCAATAAGAAGTGACAAATAGGGTAGAGAATAAGAAGAATGAAAGAAAGTAAGGAATGGAAGAGGAAATAGAAAAAGGAAGTAATAAAATAGAGAAGTAAGCCAGACAGAATAGAAGAATTCACACCTGTGGAGTAAGGCTAGCGCGTCTGAACGTGAAACCAGGTGGCCCGGGTTCGATTCCCGGTCGAGGTATTTTGCGGGATTTTCCCTCAACCCAATATGAGCAAATGCTGGATAACTTTCGGTGCTGGAACCCGGACTCATTTCATCGGCATTATCACCTTCATCTCGTTCAGACGCTAAATAACCTAAGATCTTGATAAAGCGCTGTAAAATAACCTACTAAAGAAAAATAATAGAAGATATATCAAAGGGGATATTTACGCAAGGGAATGATAAAAAAGTGGAAGTTCAGAAAAGGAAGAAAGAAGGACGAAGAAGAATAACAAGAAAAGACATTAAAGACAAAAAGGAATTAAGTGAAGAAGAAGAAGAAAAAGTAATTGAAAAAAGAACAGAGAAAAAAGAAATAGTAGGTATAGAAAAGAGAGAAAAATGGTGATAAAAATGAGAGGATAAGAAACGAAAGGGATAATGTGAAAATAATTATGAAATAGTGAAAGTGAAAAAGAGGATAAGAGGATAGAAAGAAGAGGATAAGTGGGAAAAGGAGAGTTAGAAGTAAGATAGAAAGTGTATTGTGGAAGAGATTAATAAGTAGATTGTGTACAGAAAAGAAAATATACTGAAATTAACAGAAAAGAGAAAACATATGAAGGAAGAAAGATAGAAAGAGAATGAAGGGAAGAAAATAATATTAGACGAGGGAAATAAAAGGTAAAGAGAGTGGAAGAGAGGAAGAAGGAATCCAAGTGAAAGGAAAAGGCTGAGAGAAATAAACGAGGAAAGAAAGGGATAAGGGCCAGGGAATAAATTGTAAAAAATTACAAAAGAAAATAAGATCTCGCAGAGAGTGAATTGTTTGCGTAGTTTGATATCATCTGTAAAATAGTAAATCTCCTAATGAAACGCTATGTCCGGTGAAACTCTGCTATAGCAATCACATTTCAATTAAACATCCTAGAATAAATTGTTGAAGCGGGGCAATATTACAACATGACTAAAATAAATACAGTTTTTGAAAACTTTTCGTATTGCAACGGGAACCAGTAAAATTTGCGAGATGTTTACTCAATTTATTTGGGAATGAAACTTCGTGATTCAGTGCATCTTTCTGAATTTGTTGTTATTACAGCCATTACTCTGTTAGGACGTGTATACCTAGCGAGAAAATAAAACCCTACATTTACCTATCAACTCCAGTCGTATGTTTCGTGTGTTTGTACAATGTATAATGATACTCATTTTGATAAACAATGTTGATGCACGAGTCGAAACGGCGGCAGATTGTTTTTAAAGCGTGCTAGGTAATATGTCTCTCGGGAACAAAAATAAATACTGTAATGGAACATCAAACTAGCAACGCTACTGTGTCCGCGTATATTTCTATATCTGGTAGTAAAAGGAATGAAAAAAAATTGAGCGTTTCAGTTTTTTAGTAATCCTGAGGAGAGGCGATTTTTTATTGTTACATACAATATGATATTGTTTGTTACTGCATATAACATCTAATTTCTAATTATTTATTTCAATAATGTGAGACATTTTTCCAGTATAATAATAATAATAATAATAATAATAATAATAATAATAACAATTTATTTTATTTGGCAGAGTTAAGCCCGTAAGGCTTACTCTTCCACTCAACCAACAAAAAGTATACATACATAACTTATCTATGAACTTACAAGCTACAAAGAATACAACAATTTGATTTAGATAAAAGTTACGTGTACATACAAATGTTACTTAAGAAGTAAACAGTAAAATACTATTTTAATATTAATTAAACAATGAAATACATACTGTGTAGCAGAATTGAACTAAAATATATAGAATGTTAATCTTCTTCTTCTTCTTCTTCTTCTTCTTCTTCTTCTTCTTCTTCTTCTTCACTTCATGGTATGGGCAATTGCCCGTTCCGGAGTCAAAGGTCGATCCATCTTTTCATTGGTTGTCCCTGATCTCTTCGTCCTTTTGGTTCATAATTTATTGCTATCTTAGGAAGTCTGTAGTCTTCCATTCTCTCTACATGTAATTTCTAATCTTGTCTGTAATTATATATTTTATCAATAAGTGGGCATGCTCCTAGTTCCTGCCTGATATCTTCATTTCTAATTTTATCTAATCTCGTGCATCCTTTTACTTTCCGCAAGAATATCATCTCTGCCGCTTGTATTTTACTACCTTCAGGTTCTGTTGTAACCCAGCTTTCACTTCCATATAAAAGAGTAGGTACAGCCATTACATTGTAAAATTTTATTTTTGTTTTCTTCTGCTTTTATTCTTCAAAGTTCTATTAATTGTGCCACATACTGTTTGGAATGAATGTTAATATATTTCAAATAATGTTAGATTGTAGGAAGAGATTATTGAGAGACAATTTTGAAAATACAGCGCTCTCAGGATCATGTCTAAAGAAAGAAGTTACCACATTAATAGTCAGTTGCCGTTAAGTCAGTATAATTAGAGAGAATTACTAAGAAGGTTATCCTTTAACCTATTTTTTAAAATGTTTATTGCTTTGCAGCACCCCATAATACTTTGTGACAAGGAATTCCATTGTCGCGAGGTGGATACTGTAAAAGATTATGGATAACAAGATGTTCCAGGAAGAGGTATACATAACGTGCCACAGATAAGTGATCTGGTATTTACATCGTGGTTAGAGTATAGATAAGAGAAACGAGATGAAAGGTAATTTGGTGTTGAGGTGTGCAGAATTCGAAAGAGTAAAGACAGAGAGTGTAAAGTTCTACGTTCTACGAGTCGGAGCCACGAAAATCTTGCGAAGGACTGTGCTATGTGATCATATCGTCTGATGTTGCACACGTATCTGACGCACATATTCTGAACTCGCTGTAACTTGACTGACAGTTCAGAACTTAGCTCACTTAACAGAACGTCACAATAATCGAAGTGCGGCATTACTAGAGTTTGTACTAGAGTAAGTTTTAGTTGCTGGGGCAAGAAGTTTCTTAAAAGACTCAAACAGTGAATGGAGGAACATATTTTGTTTATTGCTTCTTTAACTTTAGATTATTATCGAGAAAGAAACCAAGATTTTTACGACAGATGAATTATACACTCATCTTACATAATGGATTTTAGTATTGCACGACAGTAGTTTTCATATTCTACTAATTTCATTCTTTATTTAAATAGTTAATATTTCATTATAATACTACTTTTACATAATATTCCTTCTTCTTCTTCTTCTTGACTTGAAGGAATAAACTAGCAGACTGATCCGGCTTCATCCAGCCACATTTTCCTAGAATGTTTTATTTGCAGGCTTATATAGACCCTAATACTCATGATCTTATTGGGTTCTTGGAATTGTAATTGAAAAGAAATTAATTAATAATCTACTGTACGTAGTTAGTAATGAAAATTTTCCCTTAAAATTTTTTTATCTTAATTATTTTGCAATGATTGAAAAGGTACAGATATAATTTCTGGAAATTATCTCCTTATTAACCAACTTTTTATTTAGATGTTTCGTTATTCTGATTTGTAATTATACTGATATAATTATAACAGGTCCTGAAATTTTCTCCTTAAAGCTATTTTTAGCTTATTAATATTGCTAAGCTTTATAATTGTAGTGATGTAATTACCGTGCACCTCTCATCACGATCTGCAGATGTTGATGAATTTCCGCAAAAAAGTTTTGTATTACACTGCCACACGAAAACTGTACACTCGCATTTAAACACAGATCAAGATTTAAACATAAACTTTAATATAATATGGAAAATATAAATTATCTTTACTTGAAAATAGGCGAAAAGGACTAAAACCATGAGAAAGAAGAAGAAGATGGAAATTAATTTACAGGAATCAATCATAGACTACATTCAATTCAACATAGAACTTCGCACTTGCTGTGGGTATGGATATTTCAGAATAATGAGTTAAAAAATAAAGTGGGGAGTCTACAAATAGGCCTATAATGCAGTCGCGGAAATCACGGAAGACACACAATATTAATGTTTTCCTCAGTCAAATTTTAAGATGATACGTATACATCAGCCCCATGTGGAACAAATAGCGCTGAGGCAATTTAGGTTAAATGAATTAAGTTCTCAGAAAATGATATTAGTCAGCGCTTCTTTTTTAACAATATGTTTGGCGAAATAAGTGTAATAATTGGCCTATTTTCGAGTCATTACACAGTCATCAAAGGTTGAAAGATTTGCGGCTTAGTCTCATAAGCTGGTGGCTAACGAGAATATACTGAAAGAGCAATACGTTTGCATTTCTTGAGACTGCAAGAAAGGAAGCGAAGAAAGCAACAATTTGGTTAGGTGGAAAATATTTGGAAACATATAGAGAACATGTTCCATTTCTCGGAAAATTTTCCATGTCAGCATCTTTTCTGCGAAAAACTTTCCTTTTTACATCTGTATGGGCCTTGTCGAAGTTGCAGATGTTCATTAGACTTTGACAGTTTTTTGATCTCAGAGTCACCAGTGTAGCTCAGACATTAACGAGCTGTACTCATGCTCCGCGGCTACGCTTAAGGCGTGAGTTCGAGTCCCGTATGTTTGAGTATTTCCCCAACTCTAAGTCGAATCTCATGTAATCCCATATGGAATTCTCGGACTAGCCAATTTAACGACACTAGATAACCGTACATATCACACATAAAAGATAAAGATAAAGATAAAGTTAGCCTATTGTGTCCCATGAATGGCAAAGGCCTCCTTAAATAAGGGAAAGCTCAATTTGTCTAACGTGATGAGGTAGTTCACGTTAGACGTGATATTTAAGTCTAAGAACTTGAATTACTTTAACAATGGTTCTCTCACTGCCTTTCACAACTTCCTGTCTATGTACAAATGTCTCTCGAGTAGTTTCCACTTTCTTCTGTCTCTTGCCTCTCTGGACCACTGTTGACCTGCCTGTTCTCTGAAGAAGTCTGCCCATCTGCGCCGAGGTCTGCCCTGAAGTTTCCTTCCTATGCAGGGGTCCCACATGGTAGCTCGCTATGTCCAGCTGTCGCCTGGTAGCCTGGCCACGTGTCCACCCCATTTCCATTTGGATGTAATGGCTGCATGTGTGATTCCCTGTGTATCTGCCAGTTGGTACAGTGTCGCATTTTGGATTTTCTCCTTCAGTGATACGCCCATGATTTTGCGCATTATTTTTCTTTGACACGTTTGTAGTTTGGTCCTGTGTTTCCCTGTTAGAGACCATGTTTGGCACCCATAAAGTAATACAGGATAAGCACAGGTATATCAAACATAGCGTAGTTAAATAATATAAGTTACTTAGAAATTATTGAACTTACACTGGAGGTATGGCTGTAGTCAGGCACGCTCTGGCTGCTTCTCAGCTCTTATAGAGACCCAAAAGGAACACAATAGTCGGTGATCCAAATTGTATATTCAATATTTATAGTAATTCATTGACTATATTGAGAGGGCTGGAAACTCAGGAACGGTGCCCGCCTCTCGTTAGCGTATGAAGACAAGCGTCTTGACCTGAATATGGCTATTGAATGAGATGAGAAAGATGAATGATATGATATGAAAATCTAAATTCTTTTTCTACACGGAAGGGGAAGGGAAAATGGACAATGGTAATGAAAATTCCAACCCGGCATTTGCCTAAGTAATTGCGGAAAACCACGGAAAAACCACAGTCAGGTTAGTCGGTTCGGAAATAGAACCACAGATCTCCCGAATGCGAGTCCTATGCGATACGCATTAGCCATCTCGGTCGGTGTTTAAGCAAAAGAACGGAAATAACAGACTTTGTGAAAAAAACTTACTATATTTATTTTGAAGTGAAACTTGATGATCAGGATAAGGCCTGGGCATCAAAGAAAGTTTGCCACTGTTGTGTTGAGAGGTAAAGGTTGTGGATAAAATGGAAGAAATTGTGCATGCCGTTTGCAAATTCCTATGGGGTTTGTGAGTCTAGCCAGAGCGGAGAAATGTTGTGTCTGGAACTTAAAACATCCCGTATGAACCAATTGTAGATCCCTAAAAAGTCTTGCTTCCACCAATTCACATCAAATTGGCCTTGATGAATCAGTTTGTAAGGACTCTACCACAGGATGGGCCCTGCTTCAAATACCTTTCTAAGAAATTTTCCTTCATCAACAAAGAAAATTTAACAGCTGAAATTTTTATTTGTCCTCAAAGCATGAAATTAGACGCTGACACTGGTAGCCCAATATTTTTTAGGAACGAAAGTCTAGGAAGTCTTTTACTAGAAGAGTAGTACAGATATCGTTCATTGCAGTAATGCTCATTCACATCCTTTACTTGAAATTGGAATGGATTCTATAGTATATAACTGGACTCAAGATTCATGAACACACGAAAAGTAACAATATTTCCCTCCTCTAGCGAACTGCTAGCATTATGCCTGAGCGAGTTTTAAAATTAGCGAATCAGTGCAGCAGAATTCTTGAGGCGCCACATCATAAGATTGGTGTTATGCGAAGGCATCTACGCAAGTTTTGAAATTAGGGAATCAGTGTAGCAGATTTCTTGAGGCGCCATGCCACAAAGTTAGTGTTAATAACTTATAGAAATACCATGGCATTATGCAAGCTTGAAATTAACATATCACAACTACTGTTGAAGTGCCAGACTATGATTTTCGATAAAACAACGAATGGACTAGCGTTTAAGCAAAGGATATGAGATGTCCGCCGCTACTTTTATGCCAGATATCAAAATCAAAATGTTTTTCAAATAGCTAACATCCTCCATTTCAAAATTTATTAAAGACTATTTATACATGATTAAATACTTTCGAATCTAATTTTTTTTCTGTTACGGTAATAGCTAGTTTTGTCCACACCTGTGAAGTAACGGTTAGCGAGTCTGGCCGTGAAACCAGGTGGCCCGGGTTCGATTCCCGGTCGGGACAACTTACCTGGTTGAGGTTTTTCCGGGGTTTTCCCTCAACCCTATACGAGCAAATGCTGGGTAACTTTCTGTGCTGGACCCCGGACTCATTTCACCGGCATTATCATCTTCATCTCATTCAGATGCTAAATAACCTAAGATGTTGATAAAGCTTCGTAAAATAACCTACTAAAAATAGCTAGTTTTTATTTTAGACGGTACGGCGTATCGGCCCGTACCGGCCCAACTACAGCACTGCACTACTGCATTTGTAAGTCATTTTTTGAACTGAATAATTGTCTTCCTCGGAATGTAACCTTTATTAAAACTGAATGTAGACCAATATTAATATAGTTCTTACATTCTCCAGTAATATACACGTACTGCATTATGATTCAATGCATTCTCAATCCACATTCAGTTGTACAGGGACATCATTTTATTTTTACTTCAATTTTTATTGTACCTGAGTTTTTGAATGTACTTCACTCCCACCCCTTCTACTAAGGAAGTCCCAATTCCACACAGAACCAAGACCGCAGATAGTAAGCAGTACTGAGTTACTGAGTATAGTACGTTCCAGAAATATGTTCGCGTTTTCCAGTGACGGAAGAGCTTTCAATATTGAATCATATTTTCGCACAGGTACTGTCCGTTTGCCTACGTCGCATCCCGATTTCCCCCACCTGCTTCTGCTCGCCCCTCTGTAAAAGCTGGGCTGTCTTAGCTCTTTTCTGAAAACATTAATTTCTCTTAGGAATTGGACGTTTACGTAATATTATACAGCTGTTTAATTTAACTTAAATAAAAGGGCCTCGTTAAGTAATTGTCACGTGATTTCCTCCCTTTCTACAATCCTGCGGCATAACCACTTGGACGGACAGTAGATAGCATGTCTGAGTAATTTTATATTTTCGGGTCGGGCAGAAGTGAAGATTGAATTCACAGTACGTAGAGTAGGTACAGATTTATTTCAACATGAGTTACTAGTACGAAGGACGAAACTGGCAATTGGAATTAGATGCAATAGTCTATAGTGCGATAATATGCACAAAAGAACTGAAGCCTGTATCGAAATGAACGGCCACCATTTTCAAAATTGTGTTTAAATATTTATATTATGATTATTTTTCAATTTAACTTCTTTCTCTATATTGTACGCTAATGTGCTGTAGACAGTATACTCTGCATAATGAATACGTTCGCATGGATAACTCACTTCTTGAGTAAAAACACTTATTCTTAATACAGTACTGTACTTTGTTTAAAGAAAAACCTAATGAAAATTATCAAACTCAAAATCGCGATATTTCCTAGTTACGTAAATGGATGAACTACTTTTCTTCCATCCTATACCTAGTAGAGTGATTTGTGTTTTACGCCAGTATCATCGAACTCCAGTCTTGGAGGGGGGAGCAAGCGGTGTTTCCGGTTCTCTAAAGGTATAGACAGGTTAATATTAAAAATGTTAGTAAAAATAAAATGATGTCCCTGTACATAAATACGCACAATTGAATTTGTCTCGGAGGATGTAGTGTTGAGATACAATATGGGTTATTTTAAACAGATACCTCAAGCGTAGCCTTTTACGTACTTCTGTTGTTTTATAATTAATATCTATGAATCATGCAGACCCATAAGAATATGCTGTATTTATTATTTTCAATATTAGTGTGTGCTTATTTATGTGATCATGATTGTGTGTTTCCAGTCCCTAGTGAGCTCTACAGGAACGTATACACGTGATGTTGATTGTCTCAGTTGATCCATTGTTCTGATACATTGGGAGTCAGTTTATACAGATTTCATGAGCAGCTTTTTCAGTGCCTGAGCTTATAATAATAAACGTACCTGCAAGCAACGTAAATAGCGTATCCGAGAGTGGATAAGCGACGCAGAGCATGAATGTGGACGATACTCATATGTATGCAGAAACTGAAGTCATTGAACATTACACATAATCTGAAATAGAGATATCAGAGAAAGAGGGACATTCAAATTATAAAACATTCAGTCTCAACTTAAAACAGCGACTAACAACTCTGTTAAAGATGTCAGTAACAATGACATCATAATACAATACTTCAGTACCCACTATGATTAAAATGATAATCATCATGGAATTACATTAGTAACTATGAAGAAAGAATGATAGAATTCCATATAACATAACACATATCTCTGTAAAAAAAATAGACAAAATATCTGAAAGAACTACCTGCTTCAGCAAACACACATAGTTACATCATTACACATTCACCTGGCTAAGAGGTGCAAAAAGATTAGCATGTTATTGTATGGATAATTGACGTGTGTGTGTGTGTGCGTGTGCGCGTGCGCGTGCGCGTGTGGTGTGTGCGTGTGTGTGTGTGTGTGTTTTTTTTTTAGTCGCGTTGAATATGTTATAGATTACGAAATGATCAAATAAATCATATGTTCGAATGTATGTTGTATGATTTAATATAGTTTTTATTTATATTAACGGTTGTTCTGTATGGTTGTGAAACTTGGACTCTCAATTTGATAGAGGAACAGAGACTAAGGGTGTTTGAGAATAAGGTTCTTAGGAAAAAATTTGGAGCTAAGAGGGATGAAGTTACAGGAGAATGCAGAAAGTTACACAATTCAGAACTACACGCATTGTATTCTTCAACTGACATAATATTATGAACATTAAATCCAGACGTTTGAGAAGGGCAGGGCATGTAGCACGTATGGGCGAATCCAGAAATGCATATAGAGTGTTAGTTGGGATGCCGGAGGGAATAAGACCTTTGGGGACGCCGAGACGTAGATGGGAGGATAATATTAAAATGGATTTGAGGGAGGTGGGATATGATGATAGGGACTGGATTAATCTTGCTCAGGATAGGGACCGATGGTGGGGTTATGTGAGGGCGGCAATGAACCTCACGGTTCCTTAAAAGCCATAATTAAGTTATTTTGTGCTGAGTTGTATTATACTGAAGATAAAACAAAAATATACATGCGGAGTGTAAGCCTTCGGGTCCCTTCTGCGTAAAATGAAAGAAATACTACATTTTCAAATACGGCTTTGCTATTACTTAATGAATAATGAGCTTATCACAACTTGTAAGTCATTAACTCCTGAATTATTTTCAATGTTGTACTTAGTAGGATCTAACTTTTTTACATAACAATTTTCATAGAAATCTGCTCAGCCATTATCTAATGAAAAGGTAACAGACATTCAGACTGACTGACAGAAAAAAAAAATAAAAAAATACGTCTTTCAGGACAGTTCGTTAAACAAGTTAACACCAAATACTTTTACAAAAGCAAAGGTCACCAGAAAATATAAGTCACAGTTGTATTATTAATATAGATTAGTCTGATTGAGACGCGATGTTATTTTAAAAATTATATACGAATTATATAGGGATCTCGTTAAATATCAGTGTTATCAATTTTTTTTTCTAATGCGCTGTCCTGTGTTGTTTTTAGGCTAGGTCCGGTGTCATGTTGAGCTCACAACACGGGAGTTCCGTCTTTGTGTGCAAACATTTTCTGAAATAGGTCAGGGCACATAAGAGCTGAAGAGACATTGACGGATGAATGAATTAATTTTAATAGTGAAAATTTTTTCTCAATCCTCTGTTAATTTGGTTTAGACTGCTATATTTATTGCAGAATTTTATTTTGGTCTACCATAACATTTTTAAAACCAAAAAATATGATGTATGACTGCAGTATGTATGTCCTGTTTCCGTATGATAAGAAGATTATTCTCTTTTATATCTCAAGTTATACTGACATATAGTGAGAGAAATGTAATAAACTTCAAAACACAGGACTAAGTTGGAGCAATTTGTTGGAGCCGCCCAGCTACAAAACGTCGCCCTATCAGATGTCATTACTTGGTAATTTCTCATCATTCCCCTTGTGTCTCACAGTGGATACAGCGGTGGAGTACTTCCACCACTAGCGTCACGTCACGCTGTTAAAAACTACTGTATCCCTTTCCTGGTGTCAGCTTTTTTGCTGGAAGACAGAAAGCACTGGGCTCCTGAAGTAATTATGTCGTCGGAAGGTTGTAATGAAGGTCTTAATTAAAACGAATGGGTCTTATTAGCTTCCTCTTTGCTGCTGTAGCGTACATTGACAACTCGCTGTACTATTCTAGCGCAATTAATGACGATGCCAACGCCCCAGTGCTCCGGCAATTCAACGGGCCAGCGAGCACCTCCCTTGTTATGAACGTACGATTCTTATTTATTGTGCATATGTGGTTTTGTAACAATGCAGCTGTGACAAAGGTCGTTCCAACCAGCTCTCATTAAACTGGATACATATTTCAAGTTGTCCTAATTTTTAGGATACCTCGTAACTGGTACTGAAATGAACGAAACTAGAATAGGATATTATATTCGAATTTCTCTAAAATATATTTCGTCTTTCCACAATGCTGTATTGTATTCCACTATCGAAAAAAGATACTTGAATTTCTCTAAAATGTATGTCGTTTCTAACATAGTTACTGTAATCACTAAGAACCGAAGTTTAGGCGTTATAAGTTCTTAAAATAGTGGGGAAAAATGGCATTATAAACAACTAAAATAGGCAAAAAGGATAACAGGCTTATAATAATTACACAAGCCTGCGAAATTAAGGTTCATAAAAGCTTTAGTCTATATTAAATTCACTGTTCTTTGAGGTACTGAATTGAAAACTGATGTCAGGTTTTCTCTATTACATCTTTCTTTTCTCGAAATTTTTTGGATGGAAGTTTTAGCTAAGTGAATGTAATGTTATTTATTAACCCTCCAGTAGTCCCGCACTCAAATGTAACGTTAGTGGTCGTGTGAATAAGAGGTTTCTTTCTCACATGCAATTTCATTTTCTTAACTTTTCTGGTTAATTTTATTAATGGTTACATATTAACAGAGTCTAATTATATTAATTTATTTTTCAAAATTCACAAAACAATTGTTTGTACTATAACATAATATTATAATAAATGCTGTAAAAACATGAATTTAGAGATTGAGGACATCTATGCCGAGTACAGTCGTAATCCAGGAACGAACCAATTTCATTACGCGCCAAGAAAACACTTCCTTAACACTCGACAGTTACAGCGACTAGCTGAGAGGTAAAGAAATATACAAACTATAGTGACCGCTGGAGGGTTAATCATAATCTCACCACAAATATAACAAAGTTAGACATTTGAGGGTACAGCATGACACAACCTTGTAGACTATGTTTGCAGTTACCACTAATATATTAAAAACAATAGCCACTAAGTACACTGCTGTATGAATGCTGTAGAAAGCCAGTCCCCCATTTTGTATATTAATAACATAAATCATTAATTTAAATTTTATGAATAAACTATACGTGATGTGGCATTTTAAGTGTCTTTTTCTATTTCATCACATAAAAATACTTAAGAGACAATTCAAATTTTAAAAAAATTGGAAGTTTTTTTCGTCGTAGGCCTGTATTATTATTTACTAGATTACTCTCGTCAACACAGAAGGGTCCATTTTAGCTATAGTAGAATTGTTACCTTGTAGAATTTTAAAAATATATTCCTAAGTTTATCCAAATCAGAATTTTGCGAAAACACTCTCTTATACTTTTCCCTTACCTTCAAATTATTTTTCCTTAGGCACACTTCCTCTTCCACAAGTTTCATTGACTTCGATAGAGGCTGTCCTCTTTCTTCAAGCCGATTGATCACTTCTGACAAGAAACCAAACTCGGTTGCAATGAAAATTATAACATTTTTCACCGACAAAGATTCCAGAAGTGTGCTGCTGTGATGAATGATGCTTCATTCTCCAGAGCAGTATACTATATTTAACACTATTAAACCAATTTAATGTTCATGTTAAAAGTATTGCAATATAGCTAAGGTACAGTTTCAAGAATATTACGACAAATACGAATCCTACCCTTTAAATTTTGTGTAAATGAACCCGCTCTTTACGACTATGGGACATCAGAGATATATTTAGTAACACAGAAGCAAGGCTAAGAAGATTATATTTCTGTGTAATTTCCTGTTACGTTGGTGGCAGAAATTACTAATCTTCCATGAGAGAGACTAGAGTGTGTGCAGCGTATTCAACAGTGTAAACCTGAAACAGTTAAACTAAACAATAAATAATTTACAGTGGAAATTGAATCTATAAAATTAATAAACAATAATATTGACAGTACAAGAATAGATTTATTATCCATTAATTAAAAAATGCTGTTCACAATACATAAATATTGTTTTATGTTGGCAATATGTTGGCACATCGGTATAAACCTTGTTTTAAATAAAGAAAAATGCCTCACTTTAGTTGTAATACATCCTTCTTGCTTGTTTTAATTATGTAAAGCACAATTTCTAGTCATGAATATAAATTAGTCGTCATTTTATTAATAGGGTCTAATGTTCTTGACATTTGCGGCACTTTGTTGTAAATATGTATTAATTCTCTATCATTTCGTTTCGAGGGCTTAAATATACATTTGAATGCTCTTCTACATATCTTAATATTCACTATAAATCAACGTAAAGAAAATTACATATTTTCACAGGTGAACAAGGGATACTGGGGACTGCATAACAAGAACAAGGACATAATGGAATTATCATTAATTAAAATGAGGCAAAACTCGGCATGTCCATATTAAATAATTTTCCACAATTCACAAAAAAGAGAACTCCTGAAACCTAGACTATTGGTCTCTGAAAGAGAAAAAATATATTAGACGTAGATTGTATTAAACTCTGACTTTGTAGAAAATCAAAACCAAAAAATATGGACTAAAATTTTATTTTATTTTTGGGTAAGATCAGTTATGCGAGTTAATGATACGGATAACGCAAGTTTTGAAGAAAGTAAACTAATTATATGATAGTATATGTGAATATACTGTAATAATAATAATTATTATTTGACATTAAATGAAGCTACAGAATAAAACATTGACCTACAAATTCATTACAGAGGACATTTCAAATTATTGGAGTAAAACAGATTAAATATACAAAAGTTACAAAGAAATCTTTGAATTCAGCACAAGACGAGTTTTAGTTGAGACTTTCCATTAAAGATGCACAAACGCAGGGGCAAAAATTGATTTGCACAGAACTTTATGAAAGATTCATGCATCAAATTTTATAATGGATGAGGGTAGTTATGCATTTAATATCGATTTTCGAGACATAACACTGTAAATAGGTAAATTTTCATGTAGAAACAAATTTCATACGGTAGTGAACATCATCAAGTAGCCTATGTGATACCGTCTCTAACTCATTTTATTTTAAATTTTGGATAAGACGAATTTTACATCTAATAGCCTCAAATATTGAAATATAAAATGGTAGTTTCCAAGAGCCACGCATGTCCCGCCAGATTGTACGGGGACGGAATTTTTTCCACGCAAAGACGTCTCTTATGGACAATACGTTATGGTGGTTGCGAATATGCCACGCCGCTGCGCAAACTCAGTTTGCACAAGACTGCGTCATGGATGGCTTGAATAATCGGCAACTGTTCAGGGATCTGACGGAGAGATTGTTAGAAACATGGCATTTAAATTCAGCAACAACGTGGATGAAAAATGTGTAGATTTAGTACGGAATCATTTCATATTATACAATGTATCGCATAATAATTACCATATTATAAAACAAGACATTAAAAAAGATTGTTTGACAGATTGGAAAAACGTAGTAATTTTACTGTAACTTAATTCGTTTGTTATTACATATTTTGATAAGATATCTGCACTGTTTAATTTAGTACAAAACTAAAAGTATAAGATATATTTCCTCATGTAGTCAGAAATTGTAATGATTAATTTAAAATAAAATATATGAAGAGCACAGGGGAAAAACTTGGCAAGACCAAAATTACCTATTTTCTGTTATAGATATCATGTAGCAGCTCAGGTAGTGTAGATTTGTGTAGTTTAACTGTACAGTATTACCTCATTAGTCCAAGGAAATTTTGAGAATGATAATCTAAAGATAATACAATATAATGGATCTTATAACTTTTAACTTGCTCTCCTGTAAAAAGAGTAAAACATGACATCAGGTTTTTCCCCTGTACTCTTCAGATAGTATTAACCTCAACTTAAATTTTTGTTGCATTATTTCTTCATTTATTTTCGTGTTAAATCAGCCATCCGGAAACCTTTTATGCGAGATTATTTAATGAGAACTAAACTCTGAATTTCTACAAGTTTATTTTGACATAATTAACAGAAACATATTTCTTATACACAATAAAGTGTACTTATCGCTGCTGTTTCTACAGTAAATAACTACATTAAAGAATAGTAGTATAATTTAATGGATGAAATGGATGAAACAAAAGATCTTAAAGATAACACAATGTTGCTATTTAAAACATCGTGTTCAAATGGAAAATGCATTTACGCTACATAGATGAGTTATTATTAGAATTTACTCTATATCTGCCTCATGTTCTATCAAATAAATAACTGCTGTATCCATGTTGTAAGACATTTTGACTTAAAACGACGCATTGGCACTCTATTATAAAAACCAGTCGACGCTATATACCGCAAATGTCATCAGAATTTCACGCACGATGCATCGGATCCCTGGCTCATGGAAACCACCGCTTAAGGTAGTATGGCAACTTTCGTAGTTCCTTGTTTACTGTCGAAGACTACGGCATCCTATAACCCATAAGAAGAGTGCGGTATGGTTAAAGGAACTTTAATACGCGTATAGATAAGTTAAGGAAGCTGATAACTTGCGTGTATAAGAAAGTATTATTTTAAATCAAGATGCTGAGAGACAAAATCTGTTATAAAATGCTGGGTTTGCAGTGAAGCACCTGCCATTGGGTAAAAAACTACAAATGAATGATTGAATATGCATATAGTTTGTGTCTCGGAATATGGCGAAGAAGTGTTTCTTAATAACGGTAATGACCTTTTCTTTAAACTGTTTAACACACGGAACATTTATATACTGGACTTGTTCCATTGCTGTTAATTAATAATAAATTAACAACGTGCCGAAGATGGTGTAACAAGACTTCTTTTCTCATAATGCTACTGTAAGATCTATGTGAAATTAAATAAACACATATGTGTTGGTGAAGAAAAGAGTAGGCCTAAGATAGAAAATTGTAACATGCGTCCCTTGTAGAGTTCAGTGAAACATTTTATGAAGACGTGAGTAAAGCATTTATATAAGTATTTCGTTAAAGAAATCAAAATATGATAAAATTCGGAACTTTTTGGGAAAATATACAAGGAAAACGAATTTCATATGAATCATCATTAAGTAAGATTTACGTTAAATGAAGATAGGATAAATGCATGCATGATAGTATTATAAAATACACTTAAAATAAAAAAATCTGGATTGATGTACAATAGATGAAAATAAGAATTCCGCTAAATATTTCTATAGAACATTCAAGAAAACCCGAAGATTCTTGTGGTGAAGCACTAAATCCGTGAATTATAGTACAGTAAGTGAGCTTTTTCAAAGAGCTATAATACTAGTGTATAATTGTTATACTTCATTGTATGAATGTATAAAACGAAGCAACATCTCATATAATTCAGGTATCATTGTGTGTAATATCAGATCATAAAAATGTAGACTTAGGTTAGGCTTACAGTACATGTCAATGAGGAGTGTGAAAACTGAAGAAGAATGGAATGACCTAATGTAGTGAAGGTGGCGAGATACAGAGGGAGAATGAGTGAATAGTTGAGTAGGAGAGTAATCTAGAAAGTCAAGTGCGATCTCGTGTTCTTGCACTTATTTCGGAAATGAACTGGAAGCCTGTTGATCACCTGAATCATTTGGAGATACGTTCTCTTACTGAAGAAAATCAAGAATAAGTAAACGCTGAAAAGAGGACTTCTATTAGAACACAAGGAAGTGCCGGCCTGTCTTGGAACGTAATTCCACGAAGCATAACTCGTCGTCATCCGCACAACAGGAGCCTTGGTTTTCTATGAACAATAGACCTATTCTTTCTCAGTAATCAGAATTCTAACCCGAGATTTCAGTTCTTAAAAAGTCTGTGCTCGAATCTTAACTCTTTGTAAACCTGTTTCGTGTCTTCAAGGTAAATTGTTAAACATCAGGAAAAGAAAATCCATGTGAGATATAGAAAATTGGAAGTGTCTAAATTTCATTACGAAGGACAGACAATATGCCTCTGACCCAGTTCTTCTGGGACATAGCCTACCTTTTGAGTCAAATTAGAAGTTTCTTTTGAGCCACAATAATTTACTATGGAAATTTAAATTTTCTGTCACTAACTGTACATAATGAGATTTAAACTACTCGCCCGAATATTTTCCGCTGTTTTGCCAGTGCAGTATAGCTACACCAATGTGGTCTACGTCATTCTTGCTGTTTGATCATGGAGTATGTCAAAGGAAGCGCGAACAGAGGTAACGACATGATTGTCAAAGATGGCTTTAAATATCGTAAAGTGTATGTTTCGGCTGATGAGACTACTAGTTGGAGATGAGTTAAAGTCCCTATTATGTGTAAGTAAGAAAAGTTAGAAAATTTTAATTTTATTTTTATTCATTTCTCTATTAAATTCAAGAAAAGGAAATTAAACGATTTTGATATTATTTTCCATTCATTTCATTTTTTCATGTGCACAACCAACAATTACTGCAGAGCAAAGATCAAAATTATTGCCGATCGTGAAAT
Organism: Periplaneta americana; assembly: GCF_040183065.1. Classification (NCBI taxonomy): domain Eukaryota; kingdom Metazoa; phylum Arthropoda; class Insecta; order Blattodea; family Blattidae; genus Periplaneta; species Periplaneta americana. Next base: position 31,174,428 of record NC_091125.1, read on the forward strand.
AAAATTAAATGAATAATTGCCTCCCCCCGCTTCAAACAAGACGCATCTGGGCAAACTATGTGTTTCATGCAAAAGATAGTGTGAGAAGAATATATTCCAACGCCATAACAAATTATCAAAACTACTGTTCATGAACAATAAGAAGCTTTATACAAATTAAGTTTTAGTGATATTAAGTTAGTTCGCCAAGGCATATATCGACAAGAAGCAAACTTCTGCCCGTTTAGCCACATAGTTGAGCCGAAACAAACCAATGTCTTAAAAAATGCACAATCTTAGAAAAACGTTTTGTCGCACAGATATTTTATAAGTCCCAAAAAGAAGATAGTGCGCATGATCAGACATACAACGAAACAAAACTAATTTTATTATCTCAACTAGTCCTCTTGTGAACCAGGTCGCTCGTCCTCTGATCGTGCTAACTGCCTCCTTTCTGGGACTTCTAGAGTATCTGTCCGAAAAACATTTTTCTAAGAGTGTACGTTACTGCAGTTGACTATCGATTAAAAGTATAGTCCGTTCAAAAATTACTGCACCAAAAACTTCCAAATTGCTCAGGACTCTCGCTCAAAAGAAACTAATAAAATTTGGTGTCGCTCAAAAGTCGTTCTCCTGTTCTTCTGATACTGGTCGAGTAAAAGATAAGAATTTTAGAAACATACTATAGATATGCATAAATCTGTACTGCGTGTCAGAAAAATTCACCAGAAACATCACGACCATGTTTGTATTGAAATTTTAATTTTCACGGAAACTTTATTAAAAATTACATGCGCGGTTTTACCGGCAAGGAAGACTTCGGGGAAAGTCAGGCTTCTAAATTTAATGTCGAACCACATCTCCTGTTTTATCTCGAGTCAGATTTCAATGACGTCAATCTGGAGTCCTTTGAAGGAACCTTGTACCTTACCCAAAATGCCGCAAAAATGCGAAACCCGCGCTCTGGCTCGTATCACTAGCTCCCCATTGTCTAGCGCTGCTCTCGGTTGGGGGTGGGCTACAACTTGCCCGTAATTATGATTGTTGACGCGCTTCGGAGCGGTAACTACTAGCCTGGCATCGCTTGGAGACGCGATCAGCTGTGAGTGATTCCATTAACGTGTGCGATATAGCCCAACATCGGTACTGATGAATCACTAATTAAATCTTCCCTCGAATCCTCCACCCTCAACCCCAATAGTTGTGCGCCCCCTTCCCTCACTAGCAATTCAACTGCCGGTATCAGCGTCATCCTAGTATTCTAATGAACTTTGTCGGCTGTACTATAATTCTCGTTAGTCCTCAATACAAAAGGACTTCATTCTGCTTAACTGCCATTCAATTATGATGAAAGAAAATTCAGTAAGGTATACCAAATAAAATGGAACACATTTTGAACAAAAACTTATCTCCTGAAGTCATCATCATTAGACCTCTACGGTACATTCTTGTTTCAGACTTCCAAATTGGTCCAACAAATGTTTTCTTGGTCTTTCAACATTCATCGTCCTGCTAACTTATTGAAACGTAGTAGAAACGTAGTATTATTTACAGTACATTTGGTTTCATTTTTTGAACTCAAACTATCGCGCATCTATTTACAACGCAAATTAAGGAAAACATGAAATCCGATAGATAAAGATGCCGTTGCAATTTATTTGATAAAAATATGAGTGACAATATAAGGCAAGGATTTTCTGTTTAGTTAAACGCCAAAATCTAGCGTAACTAACTATAGTAGACACAGAATGTCAAACTTAAAGATAGACTACATGGTTGAGTCGTAATGGTGAGAGTCCAACGAAAAACAGTTTAAAAGAAAAACTAGGATGGAGTCTCGGAGATGGTACAGCTTTCCAACGTAAATATAGGAAAAGGTTAAGATTAATCACTCATCAGGTTGTAATTTTGAAATTTAAATTTTAAAATTTAAATTGTGGTATATTTAACGACGCTCGCCGGAATTTTGTCCCGCAGGAGTTCTTTTACATGTCAGTAAATCTACTGACATGAGCCTGTCGCATTTAAGCACCTGGGCCAGCGCTATACCAACTACGCTACCGAGGCCGACTATTAGTCTGAAGATGGAACTTCGTCTGTCAGGGAAGAGGCAGGATGGTTCACTTATTAGTATCAGATTTACTAATTTCGCCTAATTCCCAGTCCCACTTGTACAAAAGGCATTCCTGGCGGAACGGGAATAAATGGATTCTTTTGAGAGATGAATAAATGGATATGTTCTTTGTTTTTTATGTTTATATTTATGAATTCAAAACAAATTTATGTTCAGGAGTTTTTGGATTTATTCTGAAAATCATCTCGCGACCCCCCTCAGCTCGCTACACGACCCTACTTTGGGAATCACTGACCTAGATGAACTGAAAGAAAATATAAAACGAACAATAAAATTTAGATCCATTGCAACAGAAGAACTGAAGCCTGTGAATGGCAGTTTCTTGAGGAAGTGTGAAATACTTGTAAGAGAAAATGGACATCACATACAGCATATTCTGTAAGCGTCATTCTTCGTTTTCTAACACCGATCATGAAAACTACGACTCACGAAAAAATCGTCTGTTAGCGCATCCAATGAGAAGTGAACACTGCAATGCTGGTAATATTCACCATTCACACTTCCTTCCATACAGTCTACAGTAAGGAAAGTGTATTTTCTCTGAACCAAGTGTACACTGAAGGTTCATATAAATAAAGACGAGTATTTTCCCTAGTCCATAAGGGCAGGAGGTGAGGTCTGTGGCAAGTCTATATTGGATTAGATCAGGAGATCTAATCCAATATAGACTTGCCACAGACCTCATAAAAGATGTTACAACTTTTCAAACGTTGGCAACATTACTTCTATGGCTTCCGCTAGAGATCGCTCTAATATAATTAGTGCTGTTGATCGATCAAAATATTTAATCGATTAACCATTTGAATTCAATCGACTAATCGATAGATTAATCAAGTTTTGATCGAGTTGAAAAAATGTTTTAATATTCTTTACTACACAATTATTGTTAAATTTAACTTGTGTTCTGTGATAAGCATAAGTATTAAATGTTGTATATCTGTATGCAGTGAATCGTTATATTACAAAACAACTATATTAATTACTTACTAACATATTTATTATGAGGCTTAAGCCTATAATTTATTATGTCAATTTCTCCGGCAATTTTTGAGACAAACATAAGTAACAAAAAGTATGAAGACTCGCCTAGTTAATACTGCTTCATACGTGATTTTGTCCACACTTGTGGAGTAACGGTCAGCGCGTCTGGCCGCGAAACCAGGTGGCCCGGGTTCGAATCCCGGTAGGGACAACTTACCTGGTTGAGGTTTTTTCCGGGGTTTTCCCTCAACCCAATACGAGCAAATGCTGGGTAGCTTTCGGTGCTGGACCCCGTACTTATTTCACCGGCATTATCACCTTCATTTCATTCAGATGCTAAATAACCTAGATGTTGATACAGCGTCGTAAAATAATCCAATAAAATAAAAAAAATAAAGAAGTCCATGATTTTAAACATGTGAGTGCATTCACATGCTCCGAATTAAGTGCCGCTCTACCTTTAATAACAATGTTTCCTGCATCACTAAACACGAATTTTTTTTTCTGACAAGCAGTTCTCCACGACCGTTCAATTTAAATCCAAACGTTTCACCGAGTTTACCTCTCAAATTCTCATATGACATATGGAGTTTACACTCCCACAAACCACAGAAAACTGATTTTTTTCTTTATCAAACTAAACACATAACCTTCATATACAAACTCAGTACAGAAACTGCAACTGCAAAACTACAGCGGTCGAAACAGAAGACTGCCCCTATTGTAATCGAATTACCAGATTTTATAAAGAGAAGAAGGTAGTTACGCTCTCACATACACACAGTGTAGACATGGCTATTTTATAAGGGATGAGGGGACGAATCCCAGAAAAGTATGTATTTCATATGCTAGGAAGATGAGCTGACAACAAGGTGGAAATTTTCCTAGAAAACCACGAAACTTAATAATGGTTTCGCATTGTGTTTCAACTTTCAATAGAGGTAGTCTAGGTCACTGTCCTCATATCTCCATCTCTTTCTGAAGTGTTTGTGCAAAGATTTTTCCTACCTGGTTTACAGTTAGAAAATAACAGTACTATTGTGCTTTTAAGTAAGCAATTTCCGAGAGAGAAATATTGTTGGAATTTTTAGTATGAGTTTTTATTAACACAATAATAATTAATATCAACTACAACCGATTAATTTTAATCGACTCGATTATTCGATTAAATATTTTTGATCGATTAATCTTACAACAGAAATTCATCGATTAACCCATTAAATCCTACAACAATAAATATAATGCATTTCACTAAGCCAGTCATAATACTGTGAATGCTCGTCCTAGTTTGCTCATAATTTTCCTATAAAAGAAACTGCGGTATTTGCCTGGCAGTTGGGTCACACACTTTCCTAGAGGAAGGACCTCTCTCAAGACAATTCAAGTAACCTCTTACATTTATTCTATGCTCTGATATTGACTTCCTTAATTATGGTGTAAGAAAAGGAACTGTAATCTCTTGAACAAGGTGAGTGCCGAATGTTGTGTTAACTCCCGTAGCAATCATCCTCGTTTAACGGTAGAGACCTGGCTTTCTATTGTGTTTACGATTGACCAATTTCCCGAGCTAGATGGCTCAGACACCAAACATATGGCACAGAAAATTGAACAGCATAACAAAATGAAAAAAGACTGAAGTTGGTGCAATAAGATTTCCGAAGTATCTGCAATCAGTTTTAGGGATACATACTGTATGGTTAAGAATACAACGACATTAGAAAAAGTAAGTGATGTTGACTAGTGTGAATTGTACCTTTTGATCTGTTTTTGGAATACACAAAATAATAAACTCGCTATAAAATTATATCAGGATTGAAACAAAAGTTACTTATATTCTAATAATTTTACAATATAGAAGTTTTATACTATTGCTTAAAAAAAAAGAACAATCAAATTATCGCTTGGTATAGGACTCTTCGGCCTACCTATGAAGGAGTAGTTAAAAATGTTAAAATTCATATACTATATTGTGACAGTTGCCAAAATAGTAACAAGCGACAATTTGAACCCTGTGGGAGCACTGTTTCTTGAGTTTGAGCCTTGTAAAATTTTAATTAGCATGGGTATGAAGAAATTGTTTAAAACTGTCAACATTTGTACAGGGATAATATGTATAAGTGCCATTATTTTAACTGATGATTATTCATGTCATAAGGAAGAAAAATGTCTTCACAATTTTTTTCTTATTGCAGTATTTAACTAATTATTAAAGTTTACAATATTAGACATTTGACAACATTGCTGCATAGGGAGGCGGGGGTTTACAAGTACTGTACACTGTACTGCTCAAACGGGTACAGACATACCGGTACAAAACAGATGCTCTGTTCTAATGCAGGAGCGGACCATGATAGGCTAATAGTGTTATTTACATAAAACGAACAGCAAATACAAACTTTCAGTCTCATTAATAGAACAATATTGCTCCATTTTTATTAATATTTTATTATAAAAATAAACAATAATGGTTGTCTGCACAAAATCACACGACCTTTTTTCTAATGCAACATTTTAATCCCTCCCGCTTCCATAAAGTAGTACCATTTTCAAACAAATTTCTGGTTTTGTGATTTTTCGAAACGAAGTAAGAGACTCCTAGTTTCTGATAATCGTTGAGAAACTGCTGCGAAAGTGCGCAGATTAGATAACCTTCTTTTCTGAAAACGTTGACGGTACATCCTTCTTGCCTCATTTGAATTGCGAATTTCTTCATAAATTAATAACATATTATGATATTTATAAACTGTAAATGACATTGTAAGCTGTCTATTGAATACCCTGTACTGAACTGTCATCTGCTCGGCAGGGAGCTTGAACTCAGCTGACATGTACGTACAGTTACCCTGAAAAAGAATGAGACGATTCTTGGTCGTCGGAAGTTAAAGTTCTACAGCGCGGTTCACTCGATATCGACGTAGGGATACATAACATGACAGACAGTACAAGAATTGTTACAAGGACCATAACAAGGACAAGGACCAGAATACGGATCACGAAGAAGACTGCCATTTAAGGCCAGGATTTCACAACATAGCTCGAGTCCCAAAATATCATTGCTTCACTGTACCGAATGGCAAATGCCTGCTAAGGGATCTACATTCTGGACTGCTGCTAACACTGTCTTGTCTCGGTAGCTCATATAGTAGCGTGCCGGTTCCATTGTATAACCGAAACGTCTCGTGTTCGATCCCAGGTAAAACTTTTCTTTATTGAGGTGTAATTAATTTGTTCAGAGTTCCTCGACTGTCTAATTTGTCGAAAAATATGGAATAATTTATGCCCAATTTCTGGTTCTTACAAGTGGGCTGAACCTCGTCAAAAAAATGAATCTTACTTAGAAGTTAAAAGTATTCTTCCTCAAACAAAAATCATAAGAAACAAAAAGAGACCTGTTAACTTAAAATCTTGTCCACATGCCATCAGCTTCTATTACAGCTCTAAGTCGATCCGGCATGGATGTCACGAGATTGTGGAATAAGTTCCGATCCCCGGCGAGATCTTCCCAGGTGTCAACAACTTGATCCCACAATTCGCCTCGATTTCGAGGGCGTCGGTGGGCATAGGTGGCTATCCTTCTCTTTTTCAATTCCGCCCATAAATTTTCGATGACATTCAAATCAGGTGACTTCGGAGGCCAATTAATGATTTCGATCTCGGGTCTCCTTTGAAACCATCTTTGAATGCTTGCAGCATAGTGCACGGGATGGTTATCCTGCTGGAACAGCAATGTTCCTTCGGGAAAACGTTCTCGGGCGGAGGGAAGGAATATATTTTCCAGAATGTGCTCGTAAGTTTCCGCATTAAACCGGCCATCGATGCGTTCTATAACGCCAGGTCCATCGTAAGACATCCACCCCCAACACGATATGCTAAAGCGCCCCGATCTTTCACGTCGGTGCACATAGCGCTGATCATGTCGGAGACCATCCTCACGATAGACACGGACAGGACCTTCGTAATCACTCGAGATGGTTGTTTCGTCGGAGAAAATTACATTTCTCCAATCGAAATCCACTCGATTGGTAGCGAAGGCAAGACGGTCGACAGCTTGTGCTTCCCCCAATATTTCCATTTGCGCAGCCCTCCGGCTCCTAATACCGCGGTTCCTCAACCTGCTGATCACAGTCTGTGAAGAACCGGGAAAGTTAGATGCTGCTCTTATTTCGTTAGCAGTCAGAAAGGGGTCCTGTCGAACTGTCTCGAATAAAAGAGCATCCTCTTCCAATGCAGAAATCCGCGGACGCCCAGGAATAGGGCGATTTTCGACCTCCCCAAAATTTTGGTAACGATGAACCCATCTCGCGGCTGTACTTCCAGGAACACCGACCAAACGGCCAGCAGATCTAGCCCCATATCCAGCCTCAACTAGTGCTATAACTCGCTGTCTCATGTCACGTCGGTTCGCCATTACGATGAGAAATGAGAGATGACGATAATACTTTAGTGTAGACAATGACTATTTAACATGATATAGAATTATTGAAATAAGAGACATCTTGCATAGTAAGAGTTAATAAATCAACCCTAAATTAAATATCTAAATAACAGGATATAACAGGAAGTCCAATTGTTGCGAAACTAATCAAATTAAATCTAATTACATTAAATAAACAAACCCCAAGTTATGACACCACATTGCTACAGCTAAATTGTATGTTATTAACATAAGCATTGAATAGGTCCGTGGTTGTGCGTTGGACGACAAAACCAAACATCGAAAGTTCGAATCTTGCCGAGGAATGTAACTTCTTGCTTTTTATAATGTAAATCAGACTTATAACTACAATCATTCATATTTCTTACATTATTTATTAATATTTATAGCCAACATTGAATTTGCAAAGAAAAGACTTCAGAAATCTCATATGGAATTTGTGATCTGTAGTGACATAAACATAGATTATCTCTCGGAACTTTTCCATAAAAGTAAATTAAATTCACTCCTTGAAACTGGAAACCTTATTTGTAGGGTCATTTTCCCATAGCATACAAGCTGAAGTAACACAGCCATTGATAAACGTTTTGTACACAGAATTAGACTGAATTCCTATTCGACAGAACCCATAATCAATGGCTTGTCTGACCATGATAAACAAATCCTATGTGTTTCCAATGTCACTGAACAATTTCAAAATATTAATTTAAAAACTAAGAAAGGATCGTAATTGCTGTATCTAGTGATTATTTACATTTATGTCTGCAAAATGAATCTTGGAAAAACATATATGATACTGGTACTACTGATATTAAGAGTAAATATATTGAATTTTTCACTTAATTTCATAATCACTTCAGTGGATGTTCTCCACTCAATGTTGTGAAAAAATTCAAAAGTTAAAACATGTAGATAACGCAGGGACTTCAAAATCTCATGTATTAAAAAGAAGAATCTATATGTAATGAGTTGCAATGTAATGATCTTCATGTTCTTAAATACTGCAAGAAGTACAGTGTAATTTATCAAAAATTATGAAAGAGGGAAATAGAATATATTTGAGTAGAAAAGTACAAAATTCAGATAATGCAATTAAACCTATTCGTAACATTATTAAATTTAAACTTGTAGATATCCTAAGAAAGAAAATATTTTTTCATTAAAACCAATGATTATAAAGTAGAGGATCCCAAATCTATTGCAAATTCTTTTAACGTATTATAGTATATAGTACAGAAATATTATTGGCAACTTAAACATTCAAGATTTTGCAAAAGATACTGCAATTGGTTACTTAACAGATGTATTTAATAATTATTATTAATATATGTAATTAGTCAATAACTGCAACAGTGCTTATACATTCAATCATAACATGAATAAAATTGAATGCAAACACGTAGATAAAATAGTTAAAATTAACTGCAGGGGTGAGAATGAAATAATCCAAAGCCATACTTTTAACAAAAATTGTTTTTTGCGAGTGCATTTCTTACACATATGGGAAAGCTATTAAAAAATTATTGTAATAATTACTCAACAAATGACATAGCCTAAGGACTCTAAACCTTTGTAAAAGTTTGTCTATTATTATATATTTTTTTAATTTCATTTTAATTGTTAGTTTTTAATATATATATGCATTTACATTGTATATATATGTGTGTGTATAAATGCATTCATTAGATTAACGTTTATAATATTATAACTTGTAATTTTGTATTGTTTGCGATCATTAACACTTAATCTCAGGACTTTGTAAAACTATATTTCAACGTGACTTAGCTATTTCAACGTTATTTAGACAAAAAAAAATGTGTAGACTAAGAATCGAACTCGCACTCTTCTACACAACACGCAGAAGTCTTACCGTCTGAGCTATGGAAACGACATGAAAGCTATCCTTTTTGTGCGGAGTGTCGATCTAGTCATGAAGGTCCATTGTCGATTTAACTACACGATTTATGTATATATTTATCTTTTATTTACGTAATATTATCATATTTTTTGCAGTTTTTTAATTGAATTTCGGAACGATGCTAGTAACAAACCAAATAACCTGAATTTAAGTAACTCAATATTCGTTATCTTGTGTATCGGTGCTCTGGTCTCCGATCATGCGCAGTGTCTTACATCTGAGACTTAGGAATATTCAATCGTCTCATCCTTTTCCAGGGAAACTGTACATCTGTGCAGAGTACTGCCTGTAGAACATGTTGCCACGTCTCTCACGCCAGAATATTAACAAATTTAAGCATGCATTATTATTTAATTTCACGAAAAGGTAATAGAACACACAAATATTTATTTAAAATAATATTAACTAGATATACCTACTGATGTAATTGTTTTCGTAATTTTACTAACGATGTAAGCAGTATAACGCAATTAAAGTAAGAAAATAAATATTTTTTCTGGAAAAACTATCAAGTTTTGACCCTATGTTGTATGGACATTTTTCGATCCTGTAGACCGTCCCCGACGATTGTGAAAAGGACGGCACTTATACCCCTTACACTCTGTATATATTGTAATTATTCACAATTTTACAAAACTCGAACTCAGGAAATAATGCTCTCATTCGCTTAAACTATGACTTGATATTACAGGCAATGGGCAAGGACATTATATAGCTATATAAATATTGAAATTTTAATAAGTATTTCAAATCCATAATTACTACTTATATCTTTACAAGGCTCAAACTTAGAAAAAAATGTTATCACTGGTTCAAACTATGTCTTATTACTATAATGAAAAGAGTAACTCATTATGTACATGTATTTTGACATTGTTTGAACAACTACATACTCATACTAATTACTTATAACTTTACAAAACTGAAAAAAGGGAAATAACGCCGTCACTGGGTTTCAACTAAGGCTTATTAGTATATGGACAAGGGTTGTTATGTATATATGGGTACATTTTGATATTTTTAACCACACCTTCATGGATAGACTCAAGAGCTCTACACCAATAAAATTATCACTTAGCAACAACTGAATAGGTTACAAAATGCTGTTTACTGCACGGAAACGAGCGAAATATGTGTTGTGGCTTGCAAAACTTGAAATTTTAACAAGAAGGTTACAAGAACAATACATCCATTGTATTAATTGCCCATTGTGCTTAACTTTTGTTTTAAACAATTTTTTATTAGGAGCCTAAGAAAAAAAAATATTTTTGGCCTGTAAGGTAAATTGGACATTCGATATAACAAACATTAAGCTGTGTTAATTTAAATTTTAAAACATCGTAATTGACGTACGAGGCTTAATTATTACGCCAATGTTTTCAATTTATGCCCATGTAAAAAAGCTCGAAAGGAAACGATGAACTGACATTGAAACCAACTCTCAAATTATGCATATTGTTAAATCTCTAAAGCAAATAGACAAAAACAAAGATCTAGTTGCCCTATCAACTATAAAATTGCGAAATTAAGGTTAGAATAATGGATTATCGAAATATTTATATTTCGCGGCCATGACTAGATTAGTGCTCACGCAGCTGGCGAAGCTTGTTGAAGTAAGCATGCAAGTAGGAGGGCACCTCATTTACTCTCTTCGAGTGCTATCCCTTGATTTTTAACGGAACATCACAAGTAAATTTTCACATTCTAAAAGTTGAGATGAGTAACTGTTTTTTTACATTTGTCTATTTGCTTTGGATATCAGTGTTTGTATAGTTTGAGAGGAGGTTTAGTTATTAATTCATTAACAGTTCCAATGTCAGATTAAATTTTAATTCACGATTGAAGAAATTAAATTATTCATTACATTTTAAAAGATCATACATTACTTCTGAGTTCTCAAGTTTTATTGTGATAATGAAACATTCTTGATAAAACTGTATAATCAACCAACAAGTCTTATCCAATTAAATTAGCATCATGTTTGTTTCTTCAACGTGTTCAACTTAATTGACTTTATATTTAAACGCCTGAGGAGGAAACCTTTCTGTAAATATAAGCCAGTACTATAATCTGAATTCAGTGGGACGAAATGCATATACTGTACATATTTGATACTCCCATATAATATATTACTGTTTGTTTTGTTATCTTTTGTATAAATGAGTAAATAACTCAGAACGCAAACACATTATAGCAGAGTAATATGTTTCGATGAACCATGTTGGAAATTGCTGTTTATATTTATTACTCTACAATACCCTTGGGAGTATTACGGTATTCATTTTCTCTCTTAGTGGTAATACTTGAAGCCTGTAGGTGTTTATTCCATTAGAACAGAAGAGTTTCAAAATGTATCTTCATAAATATATATATATATATATATATATATATATATATATATATATATATATATATATATATTTTAAGCACGCTCTCAAATATAACGTGATTTGAATGACGTACATACTCTGAGAACATTGGTATATTCCGGAGCATCAAAATTATTGAAGCTGCAGAATATGGATAATCAATGGGTCATGTCTACAAATTAGCAAGCTTTGTCAATTTGTAAAACAAGAGAACTGTTGCTAAATCAAAGCCTTATGTTCTCTTGCAGAGCGTGCCAATTTCTAAACATGGGTTACAGATTAAATAATTTCTTCATTGTTTTTATACATAAGTTTGTTATGGTAATCTTAAATGCCTGTGCACTATACTCAGAAAAAAACACACGGTATGTATCACTTATACTTATCTAAAGTACAACATATCTCCATATTTTTAAGCTCTAATGTAATATTTTTAATTATTTTTTCTCATTGTTTTTAAATAGCCTAAATTTCTGAATACTTTCATTGTGTTGAATTAAGAGTCCTGCGTTCGTCTCCGCTTCGTGGCAGTAATAAGTGGAGAAGGAACAATTCTTTCGTAAACACGATACCAGCGTATATGTGACACGAGTATTGTACATGACGTCAGAGAGAAGGGGTTTAGAATATTGTTTTTTGTACCGTCTGGTTACAGCAACAGTGCTAAACTGTGGTGCTAAGTGTTCAGTGCGGTAATGAGAGAGCAAGTCGATTTCTAACCTGTAGTGCAGTGTTATTGTTGCAGTGTTATTGTTATCACTTTATATATTAAGTTATTCTAATATATGTAGGCTTTAGTTGAATTGTACAGTCCATAGAAGACTACCAAGAGTAACAACTTTACATTGGTTATTGTATTTCACTCCAAATGTTCCCAAGAGGTAGCAAAGTTTATGTTTCACCGAAGTATACTGTACTTTGTGTGTCTGAAACCTGCTCTTTGTGCAAGAATACTCTTCGCTGCACATGAGCAGTATGCGAGAACAGATAATCGCAATGCTTGCTTTGCCAACGTTGCTCTTTTTGCTCTAGAGTACACACAGAGCATCGTAAGAGCAGCTGATTTGGTAACCACATTGCTTTACAAATAATTCTTCATCATCTCTTCGTGATTTGAGTAAATACTTATTCATCATCTACCCGTTTCCTCATTGGAACTTCCGGTATTTGTTTCACTACTTTCCTCGTCTTCTGCAATGGAAACGTTATCTGTGATGCACTGGTGCTCACTTCTCTGCTTTTCTTGCTTCCGTCAGGAAGTGAAGTTCGAAGTTCGGTTCTGAGTGAATTTTGCTCTAATGTTTTGATCCACTGAGGATGCCACATTTACTTCCACCGTTATAATAAGCATGTGTGCAAGGAGATGGTTCAGGTTTAGTTATGCCTCATCGCTATTTTCCTCTTCCTCATCAGTCCTTCCTCTATCTTGAGAGAGGATTAAGATTACGTTGTTAACAGATACATTTTCACAAATTTCCAGGCTGTAAAGAAAGAAGAGTGAATAATATAATGTGAAGCTCACACAACACCCAGTGTCTTTTTTTTTCCTTAGAAAATTGTCAGTTTGCTAAATTTTTTCGACTATTTTTTGCTATACACTGTTAAATTATAATTTCAACTCAAATGTTACATATATATTAAAAATTTACACTTGCCATTACCATACTTTTTACTTCTAGAACAAGAAGTGTTGAAATTGATATATTCACTCAAAGCCATATTTTCTTCCCTATTCTTGAAGCCTGAATATGTTAATAATTAAAACTATATCCGATTTCCCCAACAATGGAAAATATGTTACTTTAGACCAATTTTCTTGATACCAAACAAATTTTATTTGCACAACATTTTATAAGGATTTGAATTGACTGCACCTGTAGGTGATATCATGAATTTAAGGGTAAACTACGTCGCGTATTATACAAGTCGTGTTGTTTACATCAACTTAGAGTAGAACTGGGACTTGTAAAGATATGATCACTTTCCAGGACCATCGGAGAGGTTTTATAATTGACCTTACAGTTCGTTTCGAGACTTGCAAGAGCCAACCGCAAGATGAGGAAAAACAATTCATCTATGAACCAACAATCCCGTATTATCAAGAGAAATATCAATTAGAACAGATAGAAGTAATAGGCTTGATAGTCGGAGCAAGAGGATACATCCCGAAGCAGTTTGTTGATTTTTGGAAGGCTTTTCATTTGCCATTCTCTATAATTGCCAATGTTTGTTTACTTGCGTTGAAAGGTTCGATTGCATTGTTCAGAAATCACCTATGATAAGATATTGCACTATAATTTCTTTTTCTGTTTCTTGCATTGGTTTTATATTCATAACAAATTATCCATTTAATATGTACTATTCAAAATTTTGTTTTTGTAAATGGTATATTTTGTCTTCTAGGCAATCCATGTTTAGAGAAAGTGATAATGAAAATAATAAATCAAAACATTGCTGGGTATAATCAGGTGACTAAAACAAATAGGGTATAACACACATTTACGAAAGCGATTTACTTCATTCTCTTCTTTGTAGAAAATAGTGATACATTTTAAATGAAAATGGTGTACTAATTTTGTTGCAATGTACAACTGTGTACATACGTAAATTGTCAAATATAAACCTCTATCGATTGTTACTCAAACGAGAAAATGTTCTTCCGGCATCACACGATGTTACTGGTGCGAATTTGAAATAGATTTGTTTATTATAATTTGTTGCTGTTCACCATTTAGTTCATATTGCACTTCACAGAGTTTCGAATATGGAGGTTTTTTCCCCCGAACATTTCAGTTTTGGATTAATCCTTTTATTGTTACCAACAGCTGATCATGCAGAATTTAAAGTTGTTTCATAACACAAGGGTAAGCATTGTTCACGCGGTTGTTGAAGTCGGCATTTTTCTAGACGTATACTTTTCAATGAAATGTTTAAAATGTGGATTCCCAAGTTTATGGAACGGAATATTCGCACATATCAGCATCAGACGCAAGTCGTAATAAAAATTGGACTGATCCGAAATCGAATAACTAAAAAATTTCAGCCGTTCGATGTGTCTTTTAGCATCACAGTGTTTTTTAACTTTTATGTCTCACATTTTACACCATTATATATGTTCATCCTTGACTGAAAAATAGTCATCTCCGAAGACTTTTACAAGCTCAATCAAAGTTGCAGTAAACAACTAATGTAATGCTATAGTCAATATTTCTTAAACCCGTAGATGCCTCTAGGCAATGTTTTGGTGTCCAGACTTCCTTACCTAAGAATCATATCTGCATAACATATACGCAAGTGTGCTTGCAGAATATGCATATGATGCAAGAAGTGGCGGAGGAATTCAGCTGGACTATACTTTTGTACATAACCTTGATCTACCAGTTCGAAATGCGCTGAGTATAGTAGCAGTAGACCTACTATTTAATATTGTCTTCTCTCGAAACAACACAAAAGAAATAGAAAACAAGGAACACACCCCTGCTATTGCAATAAATTTTTATACATATGCCCTATTGAAGAACTGTTTTTAGAACATGGGAGAAGTGGTGGTAGGAGGAAGAAGGATAAAGTGTAAAGATTTGCTGTTGATATGGCGTTGTTAGCAGAAGACGAGACGATACTAAGGGATATGCTACTCGAGCTAAATGACGCTGTGAGCAGTATGAAATGGAGATTAATGAAAACAAGACGGAAACCATGGTCATAGGAAGAAAAGTAAAGAAGGTAAACTTGCGAATTCTAAATGAGGCAGTAGAGCAAGTCGACAGCTTCAAATACTTGAGGTGTACTATAGCCAGTAACATGAGCTGCTATCAAGAAATCAAAGGGAGGATAGCAATGTCAAAGAAAGCTTTTAATAGAAAAAGGAGCATTTTCTGCGGATCTCTGGAGAAAGAACTAAGGAAGAGACTAGTGAAGTGCTTTGTGTGAAGTGTAGCATTTTAAGGGACCAAAAACATGAACATTATGACGAAGTGAAGAGAAGCGAATAGAAGCATTTGAAATGTGGATATGGAGAAGGATGGAGCGTGTGAAGTGGACAGAGAGAATAAGAAACGAAACTGTGTTGGAAAGAGTGGATGAAGAAAGAATGATGTTGAAACTGATCAGAAAGAGGAAAAGGGATTGAATGGGTCACTTGTTGAGAAGAAACTGTCTTCTCAAGGATACACTGGAAGGAATAGTGAACGGGAGAAAATTTCGGGGCAGAGGAAGATATCAGATGATAGACGACATTAAGATATATGGATCATATGAGGAAACAAAGAGGAAGGTAGAAAATAGGGAAGACTGGTGAATACTGGATTTGCAGTGAAAGACCTGCCTTTGGGAAGAACACTATGAACGAATGAATGAATGAATATGCGTTATGGCACGTACATAAATCTTTACTGCCTTGTCGAGAATCAAACTCGAGTCTGTTGTTTTGTAGTTGGAGCTAAACCTTACAGAAAAAGAAAAACTGCTAAGGAGTCGCTTATCTTGAGAAGTGTCCAAATTTCCCTCACAATCATCGACACAGAGAAGAGACGTTCGCAGTAAGGTACTCATAGGGAATATCAAGGAAAATATTGGGGAATATGGTTAGCGTATCGACAAATGGACAGTTACTCATCGTCCTTTAAATACTTGGGCTGATAGGACATGTAAGATTTCTCAGAGAATAAAAAAATGAGAAAGAGAGAGAGAGGGAGCAATTCCTCCTACACTTCGAGGCTACATAGTAATTTTTTCTATCTTATACGGGTATATAAATGTCATCACTTAAGCCAGAGCAAACCAGCAGACATGTTTATCATTATAATTAATAATAACATATATTACAGCAGAAAGTTGTGTGGTATAGGACTCATAAATTATGCATCATAAATCCTTTGACTTTGTGTAACCTCTACATGGATCTTGTGTTTCTATTTCACTGGTGGCCAGTGATGAGATACAAATCAAATTAAAATATAGACGTGATGAATTATTTATACATTTCACTGTGATAACTTCAGTTTGCTATAAACGTCTTTGTAGGAAATTTATCATGAAATTAAAAATCATAACATTTCACGTTTACAAAGATAAAGACTGTACGTCCCTTTAAATTATGATAAGCCTGCAGTGCTTTAAACCTGAGGAAAATGTTGTAAATTAGATTTGATGTTATAAAATTATGGTGCCAGAACAGGTCAGCGGTATAAAACAATTTGTGTGACATAGAACATGCGGTAGGGCAATTACGAATCCTTCTGTTACAAATCTTGTTGACAGTGAAACCTAATGATGATGACGTTATCACTAGAATAAATTTATTTCATCTCATTAAATCTAAAAGTCTAACGTTATTGTATCTCAATTCTGTCGGGTCAAAGGACTCACTTTTTGACAAGAGAGGATAATATATCTGTTACTTAATTAATTCAGAATCTAATTGAAATATAATATGAAAATAATTTTTTAGACAAGTCTTGAAGTCGTCCTCTGATATAATCCATTGCCGATAGCACATGGAAGGTAACCAGCAGACTGAAGGTTTGTTTCTGCAGCGAGTTTTCGGTGGTTTGACATTTGTTTGAAAACTGTTCCAATCTTAACTATCGTGCATGATCATTTATGACGACGATTTCAAACCATCCTTGCACGAACGCTCATGTACTATAAAATAATTTTCCTAATCTCATATATTGAAGGTGGTAATAAATTTCATAGTATGGTTTAGTAACCAATATAGATAAGCATAGGAACATGAAATATAAACGCAAGAAGTATGTCTGTAGACAGTCCAGTGAATAAAAGTAAAGAAGAACTAGTTTTATGCGCATGGGTCACTCTAGTTTGAAATTGGTTTGCTTTTTATCCGCAATTTTTTCTGATTGTCAGGAAATGGTTTGGTGACGGTTTCATATGCTGCAAGAACGCCCGACTTCAATCAGCAAGTAGTCAGAGTTTCAAGTTGTCGCTACACGAACAGTAAAGTCGATGTGCGCATGCCCATGACTGTTGGAAACGTTGGAATCTGCTGCAGAAACAAACATTGTGAATTCACGTCCAGATTTGATTTTCATTAAAGTAGTAGGGGGTTACATGTAATTAGTATGATGATCCATCCATCTGTTAAAGCTAGTATTCGAAATCGGATTTCTCCATTCATTTTAAACAAATTCGTCACGATACTGGTCTTAAGTTCATGGGTATAGACCGGCACAATATGAAGAAAATGTTGGGAAAATATAAAATTACGTTGGCAAAATATGACAATACGGAATATAATATATTTCAGTATTAAAATAATTTCCTTCCCAAACTACTTGGAGGAAGTTTAGACTATTATTTACAAAATAAGCCTTTAAAGATTTATAGTTTTGTCTATATTTAAACAGTTTTTCAGCATCAACAATTCCTTACCTGAATGCAAGAACTATGTATTACTCTACCAAGGCGAGTGGAGGAGCGGGCGTAATGTGAACTATCGCGATGCGGTATTATGAACGCAGGAGCAGTAGCGCCACGGCTCCGGGCTGCAGGACTCCACTGGCCTTGGTCGAGTAATAAGTCTTTTTTCACACAGAAGACAAAAACAAAAAATTTTCTTACATCGGCTCGAATAACACTGGTTACAATACAAGTAACTCTCCTATACTTTATGACCAAAGATTACACCTTCTGCCAGTTAGGCCTAATATTGTTTTCTACGAAGAACAACCCGTTAAGTTGCAAAATGGGGAAAAAATTAAATCGACAGCAAAATTAATTATTGAATCCCATTTGAGAATTATAATTTACACGTAATTAAGTAGGTATGGCAACAATGAAAAGACTCCCACTGAATGCGAGAGAATGTGTATAAGTGGAATAGAATCATTTATTTTTGTTTTTGACAGTGTAAGTTCACTGACTGTAAAGAGGAAATGGGAGATTTCACATACCCTTGGAATCCCGGAAAGTTGGTGGAATGAATGGTTTGGGTCTTTCAAGTGTTTCCTGAAAAGCACTTTTATGTCTGGAATGTAATGTCTGGAAAGCCTGGTTCAATGGTAATTTTAGGTATGTAGAAACATGATTGATGGGGAAAAATCATACAAAATGCGAAAAAATATTAAGATTTTTATGAAATATAAAATTTTACCGTAATAATATGAAATAAGAACTTTTTTGTCGTTAATTACATTGTACAGATCGTGAGTCGTGAAAATTATTGTTCTCATATCGGTAGTCAGAATGGTATAGAATTTGAAATTTCGTATTTTGTCTGTCTATAGTCTAACCACAGATCAATTCGCATCGCTAGTCTACAAATAAGACATGACGCTTTTTAAACCAAACAGCTGGCTGATGTAATAAGCGTAGGAAATTGATAATCATTTGATGTTCGTTTATAAAACCACAGAATCGATTCAGATGCGACTAAACTATAATGCTGCAATATTGGAATGTCAATAACAAGAAAAATCGAATTACTTTGAAGAAATATCACCTGTGGGCGTTTTGTTCATCAAAAGTCTCGTATGATCTTTCTGGTGTTAAAATATTTTATTGAGCGCAAAATACCAACTGTAACAGTCTCTCATACAATAATACAGTACGTTCCTGTCCGTAAGAAAAGGAATTTAGACGGCCGTAGAGTTACATTTATTACATATAAACTTTCTTGCATAGCACTATTATACCTTATTTCATATACACTACTTCATTCCCTCTTATTCCAAAAAACGTTACATTTTTATGCCTGCCCTCCTGTGCTTAAATACCAGTAGAAGAGGAAAGATCTGTCCTGTGACCTTGTGTGGAGGGGGAAGATATGTTTTAGTCCGAGTTGAAATTCCGTGTCAATAGATTCGTATAATATTAATCATCCTGAAAGAATCTTTCTCATAGCTCATTCTTTCCCTTCTCGCACAGCTCACATGCCAGGTCTCGCTTCCTTACCTACAACGGAAATAGTTCCGAACAGTCAAAACGATCATTTATATTCGTGTTAGATGACGTATTGTTCTGTGTTTTCTCGTATGTGAGACCTGGCAACGCACTGATTATAAGTGTTTGCGTTTGGAACAGCTTTATTTGTTTGGATTTCAACTCATTTTGGTATAAGTTTATGAAAACTGTGTATCTTTCCTTGTTATTCCTTAAAAGTTTAAAACAAGATGTCCGTTATTCTTCAGAAACGCGTTTTGAGCGAATTTCATAATTCATTTAACTAAAAATGTAATCTAATTAAATACATTAATTATATTGATTATATTTTGACGGGACTTAAGTTTATTACTTAGCAACGCCATTCTGGGTGTAATTCAGATAAGAAACTAACCTCAGACTAGCTTCCAATAGGCTGCTAGACCGTCCTACTCTATATCCCTGCTTACGTCAACTAGGGGGTGATTGATCATGGTATAGAGTCCCATCGATTCGTTTCTTATAATGAACGTCTTCGGATTGTGATAAGTCGGGGACGAAAATAAAAAAAGAACACCTCTGAACTGTCAGCAATAATCCATCCATCATCTATTTTTATATCATTATAGAGTTCAGGCAGGCTGGCTGGCTGGCTGGCAGGCTGGCAGGCAGGCGTTTCGACAGATTTTCTGCGATCGCACTGCAAAGCAGTTTTCTGTGGAAATTATACGTTAAGATGCTTGGCAACATCTTAATGATTTAACGTTTTTGTGATACTACGCTCAGTAGTTGACATTAATGAGTGATGAAGTTTGCTATATATTACAAGTAACATTTAAATTCTGTTTATCTGATTTGGTATAATGAAAAAAAGAATTGAAAAATGTATAACAAATATTTTATGTAGAGCTACGTCTTTCTCCCCACTAGATGTTGGGGGGAGGGTAATTTTCAAATTGACTGTCACATAAAAATGTAACCACTCTGGTCCTTGTAATTCCTTTGTTCTCTTTGTATTTTCCTTGCTCTGCTGGTATTTTCCTCGCTCTCCTTGTCATCCACTTGTTCTCCTCCTTCTCTCCTCGTTTTTCTTGTACTTTCCTTCTTTTCATTGTCCTCCCCTACTTGTCCTTGTCTTTCATCTTTTCTCCTTGTCTTCCCCTTTTCTCTTTGCCTCCCTCTATTCTCTTTGCCTTCCCTCTCTTCTCTTTGTCTTCCCCTTGAGCCGTGTATGTTGGCTCAGTCAGGGAGGTCGGCTCATATTATTCAACGCCATCTTTTTCAACGGACATTCCTTTCATATCCGTTACGTCGTAGCAGCACAGATACATAGGTAAGAGAAGAGTGGAGGAAACAGAGTCTTCTTGGATAGCTAAATTTTAAGTTACAGTCACTCAGAAGTTCGATATGAAGGGAGACATATACTCGGAAAGAATTGCTTTGAGCTTCGAATGTAGTGAACTGCATTAAGAATTACATAAAAATAATCCAACACTAACTTCCATGTTCATCTCTGATTTCTCTCTCCCATCATAATTATGTCTAGGGTAGCATGAAAGACTCACTTCCTCGTAGTGTACCCTGGAAACGTTTATCATAATCGGATAAGTAGTCTATCACCTAAGCAGAAGAATCAATGGCACTAAAAAACCGCCCTTCTCAGGGTGACTCTTTGAGATTATTACAATGTAACTGCGGAGGCCTCTTGCAATCGAAGAAAGCAGAATAGACCAAAATAATATCCACAAGCAATATAACTACAGAAGACATGGAGAATTTCCAGTTTCCTGGCTATACATCATACATCCTCGAAAAATATAGGCAAATTGCCAGCGAAATTGTTGTTGGAGTCAAACATAACATGATTGTTGACTTCTAAATAATCAAACCTATAGACAGTACCGATAATAAAATGAAGATGATATATCTTCACATTTGGAAAGCTAGTCAGAGTTTTAACATTTATGCAATACACAATTCACCTAACAACAAAGCGAATTTCGACATAATAATTGTAAACAGGAAAACTATACTCATAGGTGACTTTAACTATTACAATTATACAATGCCACATCGAGATATTCTTGATGATATCGTAAACAGCACGCACTTGCAATTAATCTACAGCCCAACAGATCCGCCTACCTTCCTCCATTATACTGGGAACGGGACAAATCCTGACCTCTTCTTTGTCTCCTCGGACATCGGATATCTTTGACAATATATCATGGAAAGTCATGGAAGATCCAGGCAGTGGACATCGTATTATCATAGCAAGCATGCAATTAAAGAATGTAGGTCCTTGCCGTGGAACTTTAAGAAGGTACCTGGCCCAAGTATACTAATATCCTTGAATCTGAATTAGACGTTTCCAAAATAAATTTCACTTTTCACCCAGAGAAACAAATCAAGAGCATAATTCTTAACACAGCCAAGAAATTCATCTCCCTTGGAAGACACAGACATTATAAATGTTTTTTGAATAACAAACTTCACGCCTTAAAGAAACAACGGGATGAACTCAGGAAACTAGCAGAAGAAACACAGGATCCAGAGAATGTACAGGCAATGTTCTGCAGTTTTTTAAACGTGAAATCTTCTTTTCCAAACGTTGCAGTTTTGATAATTCTATTTCCAAGATAAACTATCGAACTGATAGCAAGAAAGAATATAAATTCATCAACAAAATTCAGAACAAAATTGCAAATCCTACAAATGAATCAGTGCAATATGGAGACGGACTTGCAACCTCTGATGAACAAGTTACAAACTACTTTGCAACCTACCACTCCTTGTCGCACAACACCTAAAAACACATGACAGGACTGTCCGCCGACTTCTAACAGAAAACATCAACCAACATACTAATGCAGATAATAACAACATTGAACTTGAATTATGCAATGCCAACATTACCATGCAAGAACTTCTCAGTGCTATAAACAAAATGAAAGCCAACAAGTCACCAGGTCCAGGTAATATATTCGCTAAATTCATACTACACATGGGACACAATGCCAAATGCACAGTATTACAATTGTTTAATTTCATCTGGAATTCTTCAGTACCTTCACAGTGGAAGAAAGCCATCATCATTCCTATATTCACAAAGAATTCTCCTGCAGACCCGGAAAACTTCAGACCCATCTTTCTAACTATTATCTTAGTCAAAGTTATGGAGAGAATAATCATACATAGGTTAAACTGGTTCCTCAAAAACAACCGCATCATATACCCTGCCCAAGCAGATTTCCGCTGTCACCGTTCAACAGATTAACAAGGAGTAATCTTCACTCAGCATATTAAAGATAATATGGACAAAGATCTCAACACAACTGCATCTTGACTTCAAGAAAGCCTACGACTCTGTGTGAATAAATGAAAAATTTACTTCTGAAACTATCCAAAAGCGAAGTGAGAGGGAAAATGTTACAATGGATTAGAAACTTCCTGAATCAAAGATACTGCCAAGTTCCTTTCAATGACTCTACATCAAGATTTAAACAGCTCCAAACAGGACTTCCACAAGGCGCAGTTACAAGCTGTTCCCAATTCAATTTATATAGTAATGACAATTTCGCTACTAACTAAGGACATAAATGTTCACTCCTTACTTTATGCCGACAATCTTGTCCTGTGGACCGCTATCCCTAAATCACGAGCCAACAGTGTATTGCAAATACTCTTAATCACACTCTTGAAGACTTAAACAAATGGTGACTAGAGAATTCTATGACCGTGAACACTGAGAAAACAAAATGTCAAACGTTTTTTCGAAGTCACAATTAGCTAACACTAGCCATAATCTACAAGACACAACTGGATAATATCCCTACATTCAAGTATCTGGGCATCACTCTTGATGGTAAGTTCAGCTGGAAAGATTATTGCTTTGAGATAGCTTCAAGAACCCGTGACAGACTCTCCATAATATTTGCTGAAACCAAATGTGGATGTGATACATCTACGCTAAACTCTACTTATAAAACAAATCATGATATATCTCTGTGGTGCCCTTATAAATCATCTGAGCAATCAATAAGCCAGACTGAGTCAAAAATCAAGCCATGAGCCTGATAACTGGTCCTGTCAAAATAACACTAATAAACTCACTATTGATACATACCAATGACATGGACATCAAATCAGAAATGAGACAATCAGCCTTAAAACTCAATAAAAGCTCACTGGTTTGCCTGATAATGAATACTCTCCTTGCACCTCACACACCAACTGCAGATTAAAAACCCAAGAAGGTCTCCTGCAAAAAGTAATCACTGAAAGGCATAGTCTGGATCTATCCTGGAAACCTCAGCAATTGATACTACCAACCAACCCACTTGCGTTATATCATATTAGCTACACACTAGATCTTATTGCAACAGAAAGAAAACATTACAAATCCGTTACCACAAGACAAATGGCTGCACGTGTACACTGATGGCTGTCAAATAGAAAAACACGGATCACTGGAACCGGAATTCATTGCCAACCGTTCTCTACGTATCTCAGTCTAGGGAACAACCACACACCTTTTGATGGAGAAGTAAGAGCCATGTTTACCGCCGTGAAACAATTGTTGTGCAGGTCCTTCCCATTTCCAAACATTGTCCTCCTCAGTGACGCCAAAGTAGCGATATCTGCAATTGGAAACTACATATTAGAACCAGCTAATGATGACATTCAATAATGTAGAGAAGACATCAACAAACTAAATACAATTCTACACCTACAGTGGATACTTTCTTACTGCGGTATTACCGGGAATGAAGCAGCAGACTTTCTGGCAAAGAAAAGGAACTATTCCCCTTTCATATCCTAGCATGCTGCCATTCTAGCCAACGATGACATTCAACAATGTAGAGACGACATCAACAAACTAAATAAAATTGTACATCTGCAGTGGGATACCTTCACAGTGCGATATTTCCGGGAATGAAGCAGCAGACCTTCTGGCAAAGAAAGGAACTATTCCCCTTTCATTTCCTAGCATGCTGCCATTCCATTGAGCAGCTACAAATATAAGAAGTCGAGTGAGACAATGTTTCCATAACAGTTTGGAGGAACTAATTAAGGATAAACACTGGAAAGACGCACTAAACTCCTCTCTCCCCCGAATGGCACAGAAGAGTAGTTGTTGCGACGTTCCGCATAGGTCATGACTGTCTGGCTAATCATCTCTACCGCCTGGGTGTACTATCCAGCTCCCATTGCATAGTCTATGGGTGTTCAGACAACATGGACTCAACTCATATTAAGACTTGTGCAGCGCTTTCATCTGTCAGCTATGTGAATAGATACTGAGGGGCCAGAGAAAGAATGCAGCAGTGCTGACATCGTGGACAATGTATCTCCTTCGAAGTTTCACTCTGTACATTGTTCGCTTCTATTTTGTTTTCTATTGTATTACTTTCATTTTGGCTTTAATCGTCACTGTACGGCCAATGATTCCAGTCATATGCTCTGCATTGAATTAAATAAATAAATACTCATAATTATGAAATAATTTCGAGGGAAAAATTGTTCCGGGGCCGGGTATCGAACCCGGGACCTTTGTTTAAACGTACCAACGCTCTCCCACTGAGCTACCCGAGAACTCTACCCGACACCGGAACAATTTTTCCCTCGAAATTATTCAAATTAACTTTACAGGGAGTTATTCCTGAAAGCTTAATTTGCATAATACACGTCACTGTACGTAACAGAAAACCACAATTTAAAGTCACACAGAGTTAGTGTGCACTCAAATGTTGGTTGCTTGACGGTTGTCAGCCCACTTTGAGGTCTGTGGATATAGAGGGAAAAATTGGATCGGTGTCGGGTAGAGTTCCCGGGTAGCTCAGTGGGAGAGCGTTGGTACGTTTAACCAAAGGTCCCGGGTTCGAACAATTTTTCCCTCGAAATTATTCAAATTAACTTTACAGGGAGTTATTCCTGAAACCTTAATTTGCACTCATAATTATATCTAGGCATTTAAATATACGACGACTTACTGAAGCTTGTTCAAAAGGGACTTGTGTTATGTTATCTAGTATCTATCTATTCAAAGTAGTGATGTTGATAAGTTTAAATTAAATAACACCGACATTTCTAGCTGAACTGATATCGAGACTGCGGCGCAGGGTACCGAAACTCATTAAGTTAAGAACGCACTGACCACTGTGTTGTGTAGATCGAGGGGAATGGGAGATTGAGAGTGCAGTTACTCCTTGCCTCAACATGTAAATATTCAGTCACAGTAGGACACAAAATAAACGTTTATAGGGGAGAGTCGGGTAGTATCGGACATCGGGTAATATCTGACAGTGAGTTTCTTTTATCTACCACACGATGATAGTACCTGATTGACATGGTTACGTTTCTGTGATGTCGCATAGAGAAACATAACCATGTTATTCAGGTACTACCATATGGTGGTAGATGAAAGAAACGCACTGTCCGATACTACCCGATGTCCGATACTACTCGACTCTCCCCTAAATATAATACATAAAGTGCATTTCTAGTACAAAAAATAATTGTCTAACATTACATGTTTCAATTTACATTATACTGTACAAGTTTTCACAATATAAAATAATCATTTGTGTGATAGCAGAAAAGAAAAAAATATATACAGTACTTACATAAAATACATTTCTTCACAATTCAATGCACTGAATTACAAAGTAAATTCGCAACTATCAAAAGAAAACTTTTTTCAATAAACGCTTTGAAATAGTGTTGAAAGGGATGTTGGCATGTACCAACATTATACTTTTCATGTTTTATGTCTTATTTTGATGTTGAAGACCAGTTTTGACTGTATAATTAAATATTACTATTACACTGCTTTTAAAAGAATCGTGTTCTATCTGTCCTTATACTTTTTTTTTTTTAACAATTTCCATAATTCAGTGTTTTTTTCCCCCCTCTAATAAGAAAATATTCCTTTCCGATATCTCTAAAAGATCGTTCTGAAGGGAACGCTTGGTGCTCTTAATTTTTGACATGTTCCTCAGGAGTGTGAATTATGAAAAAGTGAAATTAATACTAACACAAATATGCATGTATAAATAATCAAATAAATAAATGCAAAGAAATAAAATATACTTGTTTACTCACAGCATCTCAAGTAGATGTGGTGATTGCAAGGACCCACGCCAAGCAGAATTAGAAAGGCGGTAATGTAATTTCTTACGAAACCAACTGTACTCTCACAGTGCCTCCCACCCCATGGGTTTTGACGGCATGTATATTCCGTGCGTTCCAAACTTCAGTCTCTCGAATCGGCGACTCTAGGCAGCAATCTGCTGATACCTATATTGAAATTTTATCTCGAACCCATAGTCTGTTTCCAGTTAGAAAGATAGTTACACCTATTCTTCCGCACAGCTGTTTTCTGGAGATTCAATATTTCCCTTCATGGAATGAAACCGGAATGATCGTTGTATTATAAACCTTTAATGTCGTTGGTTTACAAATTTGGTGTCGCAGTCTGTCCAGTAATCCAAAATTATTGTAAATGTTAAATCTGACAGTCTAGTTATTATAATTTTAATATCTGTTGTACAGAATAACCATCAACAATAATTTTTGCTCTAAATTGGTTTTTCCAATCAAATACAAGTACTAAACTTCTTAGGATATATTTTCAAATTACAAATTCCGAAATGTTCTGTTACTTGGTGACCATTTTATATGTGGAACGTAAACAGCAGCGCTGTGGTGTTATGTTGTTACTCTGTTGGAAAGGGAAAGACATGATCTATGACTAGAACAAGAGAGCGATCGTACTGCACAGGTGACGTAACAGCGGCTCGACTTAAGGTGCGCCTTAACAGTCACATTGCTCTGTATATTGACATCGGTACAATGTGATGTCATTTAACATCCACGCTTGCTTCTTGTTGACAACCAATCAATTAATCAAACATTCATTCTAATCAATCATAGAAATGTTGAATGCCACGATGTTTACAAATAATTTATGCCTCATGAGTGACGCCTTATTGGTGTTACTTACACAGTTGAAACCTGTATTCGGAAGTTGACTAAATAATAATAACAAGCTCATTAAAGATCTCACATTAATGAGGGTCTGAAAGTTATTATATTCAATCAGAATCTTGTTATAGAGTTCTACAGTAACATGTTGTACTATACAATATATGAATGGATATATTATTTTCATTATATACACACAGAGTGGAAGTAATATAATTCTGAAGATTTTAACTGCAGCTTATTGCTTGGGTAGAATAGGCCTACAACAAAAAATTATAACAACATATTAGTCTCAAATGAAGACTTTTCAGAAAAAAAAAAATCGCTCTAAATATTAACACTGTTCCACTCGGTAGGTGCTACCCGTACGATTCTGATTTTATTATTATCATTAGGAGAATTTTTAATGAAATGAACGGCTTTCTTCCAAATTAAATAAAAAGATTCGTTATTTCCTGCAACTAGGAAATCTGGCAACACTACTGCGGTGACTAATAGACGAATCGCTGCTATTCAAACAGAGTGCGTGTGTATTTTCGTAGGTGAGCCTGTGATTGACTCTTGTCAAACTACGCAGGCTCTCAGCCTAATTTCCTAATTAACCACGCACTTAATTACAAATGTATAATATATTTTAAATTTATTTTAACATATTCTATTGCTCCCCTTCAATCTGCAGCTTTACATCACTTCCACTCTTTATATATAGGCCTATTGTGTGTGTATATATTTTATTGGGTTATTTTACGACGCTGTATCAACATCTAGGTTATTTAGCGCCTGAATGGAATGAAGGTGATAATGCCGATGAAATGAGTCCAGGGTCAAGCACCGAAAGTTACCCAGCATTTGCTCGTATTGGATTGAGGGAAAACACCAGAAAAAAAACCTCAAGCAGGTAACTTTCCCCGGGATTCGAAACCCGGCCACCTGGTTTCGCGGCCAGACGCGCTGACCGTTACTCCACAGCTGTGGATTATATATATAAACTAAAAAAATACATACAGTCAGCTCCGGATGTAGTGAACCTCTGCGGACTTACATATGTCGTTCACTACATCCGAGGTTCACTATATCCGAAGTGTCTCTCTCCTAACCTTAAATGACAGAAATGAATGAAACTGTGAACAAAAAAAAAATACAATATTTCATTTTTGTGAAATATACTGTATACTACTGTTACTTACAGTTGATTTACTTAAACTATGCTGTCGACCCACGTCCTTTTGCTGAAGACCACGTTCAATGTTACTTATAACATTCGCCTTATCTGTCAAAGAAAATATTTTACGCTTCGACTTTTTCATACAGTACATTCACTGTTGTAACACTAGAAACAAACTGATCAGGTAGAAATGACAAACGTTGTTGTAGTGTGACTGCGTACTCAGCCTTGGAATTTCCCGGCTCACTTAATGAAAATTGGGAGGGGGTTGGTGGAGTTTGAAAGCCATCGAAATCTTAGTTTCATTTATGCTCTGGACATAATGTCCGTCCCCTTTTAATAAAAGAAGACAACTTAATTTTCCGTTGTTTCGATGCTATCAGTCATAATGGAAATATTTCTGACAACAAAATGCAACTCCATGGATAAATATATAATAGGATGCGAAACTGCGGTGAGCACCATCTGGCGGCAGGGGGCTCAAATAAGATGATCAGCGCCCAACGTCATAGGTGGTGAACAGTAGAACTACGTGTTGGGTACATTACGCAGAGTTCTCTATGCAAGGTATTATAATATTATTTTCGCCTGTCAACAAATGCAAGCAGCTCTTGATTTACTTACACAATGGTCTACAAGATGGCGAATACATATTAAAGGATCTAAGTCACAGGCAGTGGTTTTCACTAAAAGATTCCCACATTTACCAGAAGAACTCACAATTCAACAACAAAACATACCTTTTAATTCTGCTGTAAAATACCTCGGCGTTTATCTTGATAGAAGACTGACTTACAGACAACATATAAATTTAATCAGAGACAGAGCGTTTCAACATTTCATGCTGCTGTATCCTCTTTTCAAAAGTCGCATCTCTCTTAAAGTCAAAGTTTTATTATACACTTGTCTGATCAGTTCATATATGTTATATGCTTGTGAAATTTGGTCAAATACTCATATACGTCATATTAAAAGACTGGCTGGAATACAAAGATCTGTATGTAGGACAATCACGGGAGCAGACTATATCAGTAACTCTCAACTATATGAGTCACTAAATATAATGTTATTTAGTGACTATATTCAAAATGCCGGAACCAAATTTATAAAATCTGTAAGAACACATCCAAATCCATTGCTCAGTAGTTTAGTAATTTCTCGTGTTTAATGAATGAGTTTTTTCTTGTAAAACACTTCACTCTTGGTGAAAGTGTTTGAATGTAAATTATATTGTTTTTTTACTGAATCATGTACTATGTTGCATACATCTTGTAAAAGGCATGGGTCCATTTTGCGACCTGGTACTTAAAAAAAAAAACCGAGATTTCTCTATTTATCCGTTCGAGATGTTGACGAGAAGACAAGATGGCAGTCAGAGACTTGCTAATAAGTGAACGTACAGTGATACTATGTGTGTGAATAAGATGCTGTGAGGAATAAAAATGTAAATGTTTTATTTTAAATTGTGTTAGTTTTGAATATTGATGAGGGTGGGAGGGAATACTTTCTGCACAGTTTAACATTTTCGTCACCAGGTGCGCTGCTAAATGCATGGAGTAATTAGTTTTTATTTTCGCTACTTGGTGCGCTGCTAGATGTAATAAGCTCGCCTACTCCCAACAGATGACAGAAAGATCAATTTCTACATCAGCGCCTCTAGCATGTGTTACGGGAAACTCACTAAGTTTCGCATCTTATTATATATTTATCCATGGCAACCCTTTGACGGTGGAGGATTAGAAATAACAGTAGAGTAGAGTGCCTGAGAACAGAATGTCAACCCTTCGACGGTGGAGTGAGGCAAGGTCGTCACGCGTTGCCTGGATTTACAGTACAGCTCATTTTCTAGGAATCACTAATCCTACCTTTGTCCTTAGACTAAGAAACTTAGAATGTTGTTCTCAACATATTCTTTCAATTTTATACAAGAAGCTCTGATTTCAAATAAGAATTTGTCAGGATACAAGGTTCATTATAACCGAAGCGAGGGTTCACTATAAACGGAAATATTAATGTAATTTTTAATGTATGCGGGTCGAAACCAACGATTTAGGTCCACTATAGCCGAATGTTCACTATAACAAACTTCACTATATACAGAGTTGACTGTACAGTATTTTTCTAGAAATACTATCTGACTTGGAGCATTTTAAAACATGTTGGCTGTGAACATTATAATACTATTCTTACACCTTCCTCTAAAATATTTCAGAGTCTACTGTGATTGTAACAACTCTCGTTGTGTACTGTACCTAAAGGGCATTGACACGGAGATACAAAAGGGGATATAATATAGCAGATTCTATCGTGTATTGTAAGTGTAGGTTTAGATAACCTGGGAACTGACAGTGATGGATTTGATCATTTGTGATTATTGGAAATGGATTTGTGTAATTGGGGTACACAGAAGTCAACATTTACTGGTAAGTAGCAGAAATCAATACTCAGAAACCAGTGAAATCCAAATAAAGTTTCGTATAGTAACGGAAGGTAAATATTAATAGAACAAATACTGTAGAGAATGGTGGACGTATACAAATAGTGAGGTTCATGAAATCAAAGAGCATATTGCTGACGAGAAAACGGATGTGTTTATACAAATTTAATTATTCTATAGCCACAACGGTTCAGATATTGGAAGAATATTTTTGTTACGTTAGAATGTGTGTGCACATACGCATGTTAACATATAAATGCGTTCTTTTCCGTGTTGTTTTAAGTGAGTGCCTGTGATTTCAGGTTTAAACAAATAGTATGAGCAATGTATTTGTTTCAGTTAATAAGTATTTTGTAATCTCTCGCTTTTAAAAGTGCCTTTTGTTTTAATTGTGGTTCTAAACTTTTATATCATTCTCTTTTATTTCATACCCAAATTTAATGACTTCGTTTATTAACATTAGTAGTTGTATCTTTGTAAAAGCATACGTGTATGCAAATTCTATTTCCAGCGAGCAAATTGGAGATTGATATTGATCGCTTTGGAAAAAGAGGTCTCTTTTCTCTCGATAAGGAGCCGTGGCAAAAGTACGTCCTGTCACTCTGTTATCACCGTACCAAAATCTTGTCATCTTTGGACAGACTATACACTTTCAAAGGGTAGAATGGTTGCTTTTCGGTTGTCATTCCTTTAGCATTCCATTCAGAGCTTGTGTTTACAATTTTGTAAGTGGTATATAGAGTATACTCGAGAATTTTTGTGGTAAAAAAAAGAAGAATTGATTGCACTATTTTCTATAACAAGACAATGCCTATGCTAGAATTACCAAAGTTTCAGTGAGTTTCTTCTCGGTTATATTTTGTGATATACAAGGTTTATCAGAAATAATTTTGCAAAATGATAGATTGAGTGTACGATATCAATACAAATTTTGCCATTTGAGCAACTTATGTCGAATTATATATTCATTTGGGCGTGAAGCCTCTTTGAAGGACCGTCCCACTGCCAGTGTGTGGGATAAAACGTCGCGTTGAGAGCCTTTTGTTGACGTATATTCAGTTTAAGATGTAGTCACGGCACGCGCTTGTAGGCAAGTTTTTCCATCTCGTTGGCTTTCCTTTCCCTCAGTACTTCCCGACATAGTAATGTGTACTTACGTTTCGCTGTGGAGAAAATATCATGTATCACAAATAACTTTTGTAGCGGCATCCTCCACAAGCTTCGTCCATCTTCATGTGCATCGATGTCGTCGTTGTAGTCGTTGCCGTCATCATTATCATTAACGATGATGGACTAGGCTTCTTGGCTATTGCGCTTCAGACTGAAAGTTGTTTTCTCCATAGCTTATTCGGCAGTGTAAGAGGTCTAGCTTAATAATATTCTCTGGGGTAGTTTTCGGATAGGCATCCATAGTATGTGCTCATGTCAATTGTTTCGATAATTTTTTATTCTCCACTGTGATGTTTAATTTGCTTCAGATATCTTCATTCCGTTTATGGTCGTAGAGGGAGAAAGTCGCGGACAGCCGATGAGGGTTGGTCCTTCAGCTTGGGGGTTAGGCGAAGGGCTAACAACCCATTACCGTAAAAAACAGCTTTTTACGAAACCTTCAAATAAGCCTCGGAATGGGATTGATAGGGATCAATGGCGGGCTTATGTGAGGGCGGCAATGAACCTCCGGGTTCCTTAAAAGCCAGTCAGTAAGTAAGAGGGTAGGCTATAACCTGCAATTGGTCTTAGCACTCTCATTTCAGGTCCTTCTATTCTTCGGAATTTACTAAATGTTAAGATCCATTCTTCAGAATCATATAGCAGAGTTTGAGAGTAGATAGTTTTATGAAATTTTAAGACTGCCTCTGATCGGACTTACTGAATACTGTTCTTTTCATTTCACCTAGAATCTGTTGAAATTTGGTTAATTTGACATCTGTATCCTTGGGATGTATATGAGAAATTGTAACCGAGATAATTGAAAAGGCAACTTTTTCTATAGTACCGGTACTATTATATTAATAACTAGCCGTACCCGTGCGCTCCGCTGCACCCGTTAGAAATAAATATAAAGTAATTACATAATTAAAATAGGACGTTTGATCCAGGGAACATTCGTGTTTGATAGAAGGATAAATCATTTAATATGTTACTTAATTTAAATTGCATCCAAATAATTAAAATGCGATCATTTTGGTCCAGAGATACTCATTTGGTGCAATGACAATTCCTTTAACCTGTTTCTCAATTTTTATTACATGCAACCATAGTTTAATGAAGATTGACATCATTTAGATTTAATGTGTATATTTTATTTTACTTGTTATAGGTTTCCATTGAATTATGGTAATAACTTAATTTTAACCCTTATTTTCTACGTATTCAGTAAATGGCGCTTGGCCCACTATGGTTGTGAACCCTTCAAATAACTTAAAATATATTATAATTACATATTATATTATATTATATTATATTATATTATATTATATTATATTATATTATATTATATTATATTATATTATATTATATTATATTATATATTATATCAGAAGTTACTGTAATAGCATTATAGCATTATGTCCATCTAGAGAAACTACACTTTCCAATGGTGAAATAATAATTAATTATACAAATCGGTTAATTTAGCTTCCGATATTACTTCATACAAACACAGAAACATTCTCTGTATGCTATCTTTCATAGCTTTCGATTGTTGCTGTCCAAGGCCCCTTATAGACGAAGTCTTTTGTTTTTTAATTCATTACACGGCCTTAGATGGCAGTTATTTTAATTGTAAGGCTCATTTATCTCATTAAATATCAGTCCTATCAAAATTTTTCAAGGAATAAAACTTATCTCGAATTATTTTTAAAGAAACTTTTGTTATGTAACATTTTTCACAAAAATCAAAAATAAGCGAGATATTTCGATTTATTTAATTCAGGCCCCCTTATAACCCCCTTTTAAATAATGTATTTTGAATGCCATATAGCCTAAAATCTAAGTTACAACGACCTTAATTTATATTCCAATTTTCATCGAAATCCGTTCAGCCATTATCGCGTGAAAAGGTAACAAACATACAGACAGACAGACAGACAGACATACAAACAAAATTTTCAAAAAAGCGATTTTCGGCTTCAGGGTGGTTAATTATATATGTTAGGATCAATTATTTTTGGAAAATCGGAAATTACCAGAAAAATTTCTGCTACAGATTTATTATTAGTATAGATTATGGATGTGAGATGGTTTTGAAGTTCGAATTCGGACTGAGGCAGTAGATCAAGTGGGCAGCTTCAGACACTCGGAGTGCACTATTAGCAGTGACATGAACTGCTGCCAGGAAGTCAAAAGGAGAATAGCAACGGCAAAGGAAGCTTTTAATTGAGAAAGGGACATCTTCTGCTCACCTTCGAAAAAAGAATTGAAGAGATCAGTGTGCTTTCTGTGGAGTGTAGCATTGTATGCGGCACAAACATGAATATTACGACGAAGAGAAGAGAAACCCCTGGAAGTATTTGAAATGCGGATATGGAGAAGAATGGAGAGTGTGAAATAGAAAGATAGAATAAGAAATTAAGCTGTGCTAGAAAGGACGGGCGAAGAAAGAATAATGCTGAAATCGATCAGGAAGAAAAGAGGAATGGCTGCGTCACTGGCTAAAAAGAAAGTGCCTACTGGAGGAGACACTGGAAGGAATGGTGAACGAAAGAAAAGTTCGGAGCAGAAGATAGACAACATTAAGATATGTGATCCTATATGTACTCGTATGTTAAAAGGAAGGCGGAAAATAGGAAAGATCGGAATATTCTGGGTTTGCAGTCAAAGATCTGCTCTTGGACAGACAATTATGAATGGTTTTAAGATAAAATGGAGCACGAACTACGCATAGTTGTGAATTTATTATTTATTGACATATGTTTATACGGGGAATAGTGTTCTATCTGCACCGTATCATTTTCAAACATTTCCTATGCTACATTCTTCATTTCACATACGTAGCACCCGATTATCCGTCACCCTATTAACCGACTGTCGGATTATTCGACTGTCTTTCTCTCGCTTTTTTTTTTTTGCTACAAAAATATATGAAGTTCTGTACATTATATTAGCACGTTATTTTTTATAGAGCGGGTTATTAAAAGACTTTTCTGTTACAGAGTATGATCTACTGTTAAAGTTGTCGTACTACATAACGTTTGTATAAGATGTCTTCAAAAGAAATCCTGTTGTACTAAGTATCAACAAGTGCAAATTGAGTTGTTTGGTGAACGAGAAACTATGGCTGATCTCAGAATATGAGATTGGAATCACAACTGTATGCAATTTAATAAAAATCAACGATAAAATGATGAAGTACGTAAATCTACAACATGAGACGTCACTCTTCCTATCTTCCAACAGACATCCATTATAAGGAGTTTTCTTTCAACTTAACAACCAGACTTAAATCAGTGAAGTTCTGATCCACTATCTAGCGCAAGGAAACAGAACTGGCGAGAGAGGGGTGGAAGGTATGAGGAAAGCGTTGGTTCCCCTTCCACAGTCCACCGGCGTTGAATGACGCAGCCTATCTGTGGCCCGTACGCAATTACATAACACAGACACTGAATACAAATCCCCTACCCTATCAAGTTCATGACGCGAGTATGAAAGGAAGGGGTCAGTGACGTATCCTATGAGTGACGCAACGCCAAAATTGTCGCCCAGCTCTGCACGCCTGGCCTAGCGTATTCAATACAAGACCATAGAGGAGCTAAGAGGTTGTAAGCATTATTCACTAAATATACGAAAATGTTATGTTATGGATTATCCGATTTTTTTCGCCTAACCGTTCAGCCCACTTTCTTCACTATCAAAGATAATAGAGGTTCTAAGTAATAAAAAACTTAAATTGAAGTTTCTCTCTGCAAATTAATGTTTTCTGATTAATCTCAATATTTAAGAATGGACATTAGATATGAATTGCCATTAATATTACAGAACTATAGAAATGAATTATTTTTTAACGTATGACATCAAGAGAACAGTAAGTGGTCCAGTTGAGTAAAAGGTTTCATTTATTCTGCTTTATTTTCTATTTCCACGAGGTTATAACCGTTATCTCTGAAAAATATACATTGTCACACTAGCTGATCGTATTATAATTGAATGCTAATGAAACTCTTCAAAGATAAACAAGTGACAGTGTCAACAATGTGTTCATTGTCAGGATTTTGTACCAACTTAGAGGCTACTGTGAGCAAATAAGTGGATTACCACGAATAACAAGCGTAATTTCACATATGGCGTTGTCACTGGTGATGGAGTGTTGTCACTGCTTCTTGCTCATCTTTAATCATACCAAATACATTAACTGGAGTAGGATTAGTAAATACTGATGGAAATTTGCATATAGCACGTTTCGCAAGCATATCTTTTACGTTAGGATAGGCGAGATTGAATTTCCTTTGAATTTTATTATACAATGGTTTTAGACAGTAAGATAAGGAGTGAGAGGTAACAAACATTAAATAATCGATTTTGTCAATATACTAGTATAATACACCAAACCATTAAATTGAAAACATTGAAACTGACAACGTAATCAATGATCTTAGTTACATATGGCTTTTAGAGAACCGAGGTTCATTGCCGCACTCACATAAACCCGCCATCGCTCCCTATCCTGAGCAAGATTAATCCACTCCCTACCATTATATTCCACCTCCCTCAAATCCATTTTAATATTATCCTCTCATCTACGTCTCGGCCTCCCCAAAGGTATTTTTCCCTCTGGTCTCCCAACTAACAATCTATATGCATTTCTGGATTCGCCCATACGTCCTACAAGCCCTGCCCATCTCAAACTTCTGGATTTAATGTTCTAATTATGGCAAGTTAAGAATACAATGCTTGCAGTTTTGCGTCGTGTAACTTTCTGCGTTCTCCTGTAACTTCATCCCTTTTAGCCACAAATATTTTCCTAAGCACCTTATTCTCGAACACCCTTAACCTCTGTTCTTCTCTCAAAGTGAGAGTCCAAGTATCACAACCGTACAGAAGAATCGATAATATAACTATTTTAAAAAATAGACCTACCAGGTTTCAGCTTTTTTGAGAGCAGACTGGGTGACAAAAGCTTCTCACCCGA
The DNA here is from genome assembly GCF_040183065.1 of Periplaneta americana. Taxonomy (NCBI): domain Eukaryota; kingdom Metazoa; phylum Arthropoda; class Insecta; order Blattodea; family Blattidae; genus Periplaneta; species Periplaneta americana. The sequence goes on from NC_091125.1 coordinate 31,211,840, forward strand.
ATATTAACAGGCATTTCCCATTATTTATTCTGCACTCAATGCATTTATATAACTTAATTCGCGTGCGCACTTGAAGTCTGTGTCATAAAGAGAGAACCATCATGTAGGCAAATTGTAGAATTTGTACATTTTTAAAAAGTTCACTAGATAATTTTCGTACAGATTAAAAAGCTACTGTGTCCCATGCAGAGGAGATTATTTATAATATATTACTGTATTGTGATGCTTAAAAGTCATCATCATCATCATCGTCATCGTCATCGTCCACACCTGTGGAGTAACGGTTAGCGCATCTGGCCGCGAAACCAGGTGGCCTGGGTTCGATTCCTAGTCGGGGCAAGTTACCTGGTTGAGGTTTCTTCTGGCGTTTTCCCTCAACCCAATATGAGCAAATGCTGGGTAACTTTCGGTGCTGGACCCCGAATTCATTTCACAGGTATTATCACCTTCATCTCAATCAGACGCTAAATAACCGTCGTAAGCGTCGTAAAATAACCTACTAAAATAAAATAATCATCATCACCATCATCATCACGACACAAAACGCTACAAATTCCACTGCATACATCATCTCTGTCTTCCTCATTCTTCACTATTGCTACTTCTCGTCACTGGAACTTTCTGCCGCCTGAAGTCTAGGGCTGCTGAACCTTGAAATCTTTTAAAGCTAAGTTAGAAAATTATCTTATGATGAGTTGTCAAACGAACCTAATGTTATGACAAGTATTTTGTGTTTCCACGTATTCTTTAGGATACAAATGATATTTACCTTATTAATTTTTTTATATATATTCTTACACAATTTTTCCTTATATTTCCTACAATATGAGTTCTCGTGTTGCTAATTATCATAATTTTTTCTTTTTTGTGTATGTACCTAAAAATAATATTTATCACATGCTCTATACTCCTCTACATTATTATTATTATTATTATTATTATTATTATTATTATTATTATTATTATTATTATTATCAGCATCATCTCATATTTTTATACATTGTAAATGTCTCACGCATTTGAATTTAATATTTACATAATTACGCTCTTTTTCCTTTCTTTCTACATATTATATACGAATCTTATTTCTGTTGGGTGATTGTTTTCATTGTATTATGATAATCTCTTTCAATTTTTTATGTACATACCCAGAAACAAAATTTGGGTCATCTGAGTTTTCCAAGTTCCAGTTATAACATACTCCCCATGTTCAGTGCTTACTCTTTATATAGGCATTAATGTTTTTCATTAATATTATGTTCAGTGTTGTTATAGAGTATGTGTGGTTATATTTCATTCTTAATACATAACAAGGAAATGTTTGTGATTCGTATTGTTAAATTTATCGAGCAAACAATCCATATTTTTTATGTCCAGGATTTGGCCTGATGCATATTATGTTATTTATTACAGAAATTATATATACTTTATTTATATTGGGTATTAAATAATTATGAATGAAAATTACAGTTATTTTCTTGTGGCTGATGATACTAACCAATGAATAGCTACAAGTTTAAAGGTTTGGACAACCCTTACATTTTGCGTGTACAGTAGTGGGAATAGGACTGGAGGTCGGGGGTTTGTTTCTATTGAGGTACTTCTGCCCAAGTGTCCTCAACGTGCGATTTCGCTCAAAGACCGTTCTTGAAGTTTCTTCCTAAGGATATTTAGTGCGACGTTGTCATAAGGTCAGATTTGTTTACAATTTTTTTTTATTTCTCAAGGTAGTTTGCATTGCGATTATGCCCTGCACCTTTTGCAGAATTAACCCCTAATTAGTGAACGTTTTGCAATTTTGGATCACACCACAGACTTCAGATCCAAAAAATCAGCGTGAAAATTCGACCCTCTAGCTCAGTGGTCGTCAGCACTCGCTGAAATGGGTAACGGGTAAGCGGTGCATCGTAATATGTCCCGTCGTGTAGCAGGAAGAGGGAGAGACCATATCCGCTAGCAGCCACAGATGCACCATAGTGCAGACTCTTATCCACGGGTAAGAAACGCTAGCCCAAGGGTGCACTGAGCTGATGACGCTGCTATATCATAGCTGCTCGCCTTAAGATGCGCCTTAACAGTCAGATATTTGGGACTGAAGCAGAGGAAAATTTATTCATTGCGATTTTTTTAATGTTTAGTAAATCCACTTACATTAATTCTATGTCATTTTCAAAGGTAACTAATTCAATCTATCATATTTGTTTTCATCGTTGTTGGCTGCAGTAGAAGTAGGAGTAAATGTTCTAAGCCACCGGCGTAGTACAATCGGTAGACGCGCTTGCCTGCCGATCCGGAGTTGCGTCTTGTAGTGCGTTTAATTTCCGCTTCAGCTGATTATCTGGTGGGATTTTTTTCCGAGCTTTTTTTCTATCGAAACACAAGCATCAGATAATCTATAGCAAATCCTTGGACTTAATCTCGCGAAATATAATCTACTTTTCACTAAATACAGCGTGTTTATACTCGTATAACCGACTAAATAAAGTAGATGTTTCAGAAATCATACCAAATTGGTTGACTTCCTGTCTAGTCAAAACTGGTTATTTCAACTCCTTCTAGATTCTGGTCTTCTTTGTCCTTCGAAAGCTAAGGGCAGGGCATGGTTGCGCCCCACGGTCAGGTAAGATGCAGCAAATAAAAAAGGGTCCCTGTTTTGTGGACATAGGTAGTAAAAAAGACATGGGAACTCGAGCCTCGTAATCAACCAACCTTATTGATTTCTTATTCGATTTAACATTCATTATCGATAGATTACCGTTTAAATGAACACCACGAAGTTGGCAGTACTTTATTCACTATTTTTCTACTGTTTATGCAGTGATTATGTATCGACAGCCTACCGCAAAAATGAACACCATGAAATGAGAAGTACTTTATTCACTGTTTTTCTACTGTTTATGCAGTGATTATAGATAGCCTACCGTAAAAATGAACACAATGAAGTTGGCAGTACTTTATTAACTGACATATTCAAATGAGTGAGTCGTTGGAATATGGGACCTTAGCAATCTTGACATTTTCATTACTGATTTCCACACCAGCTTTGGCGTATAGTGAGGTTAATTTAAAATGAATGTTATGTTTAGTGAAAAGAGTAAAATAAAATAAAGTAAAATAATTTTTATGAAAATTCACGCACTAAAAAGAATTCGAAATTTCCTTCCGTTGCTTCTCAAGAAGAATTTAGTGCAGTCGCTCTTGATGCCTCATTTTGATTACTGTGACACTCTCTACACGACCTTAACATGAAATTGACAAACTACAGCGTGTTCATAATGCATGTGTTCGATTTATTTGCAACGTCCGTAGATCTGACCGTATCACACCTTCACTAAATATGCTGTCCTGGGTCCGTCTCAAAGAGCGAAGAAGTATTCACTCTCTCACTTTACTCTTCAATATTCTTCAAAACTCTAACCCTAGCTACTTAGCTTCTCGTTTTCAACATTTGTCCTCATATCACGAAATAGATACTCGCTCACAACACCATATCACACTCTCCATTCCTAAACACAGAACATCCTTCTACTCTTCATCTTTCACCGTCTCTGCAGCTCATCTCTGGAACTCTCTACCACAACATGTCAGAGACTGTCGGACATTGTCTAGTTTCAAAAATAAATTAAAATTGCACTTTTTCAACTCAGATTCTTTTCAGTTATAAGCTCTTTTCTCTGCGATAGTTATGTAAAAATATAGGCTATATATTTCTTTCTTTCCTTTCCCCTTTTGTTTCCTTTATCAGCTGACGAATTTATTATCATAGCCTTTTATTGTGAATTTTATTTAATTGTCTTTCTTTTTTTCTTTTTTATTATTATTTTATATTCTATTTTGTTATATTCTTCCTTACGTTTTTTATATATTAACCATTTGTGCTAAATGAGTTGCTTTTGCTATATTCCAATGTATTTTACTTTCTTTTTTTCTATTATGGTATTATTCTCATGTTGTTTAGTGTCCATTTTATTATTATTATTATTTCTCTTTGTAACATGTTAGTAGTCTGTTCTGTAAGTTTTTTGTTAAATTTTAACTGCTTGAATACTTTGTGCCCTGGTAGAGTGTAAGAGAAGGCCCTATGGCCTTAACTCTGCCAGTATAAATAAAGAATTATTATTATTATTATTATTATTATTATTATTATTATTATTATTATTATTATTATTATTAAAGAGCTAATAATTCACAATGGTTTTAAGTTTCGATTTGCGAAGCCCTGTACTGTATTTTATGGCAATCACTTACGTGCGTACTATGCTCTCTCCATTATGTACCTGATTTCAATGCAGCTACCACTATAATATTTGTAAGTAATTTATTTATTTTATGACAATCACTTTCATGTGTACTATGTCCATAGGGCGCAACTATGCCAAGTCCATTCTGCTACCTGATTCTTCGGGACGCAACTATGCTATGTCCATTCTGCTACCTGACTTCTTTGGGGCGCAACTATGCCATGCCTAGACCTCCCAATTGACCGCGGGGCGCAATTATGCCATACCGAAAGCTAATTATTGTTCTTCTCATTGCAGCTCTACTGTTCTTGAAGAACCAGTCCTGCTGATTTCAGGATTATTTCGAGTTGAATGTCAATAACGTGCAATTGTGACAAATAATCTTTTTTATTGTTATTGCATGAATAACGCTCGTTAGGATGTGAATATGATAGTAATGCATTGTGAGTATTCGGGCTTGTACCGCGTTGTCTCAGAGCAATCGTTCCGACCATCCTGCTGTGGGGTCGAAACGTTAGCTCTAGCAAGTAAGAAAACGCGGCACAAGCCCGGAAACTCACAACACAACCCATGAACAGCAGTTGCAGAAGCCTACGTCAACATGAAATGAATGTGTTTTATCTCCTTTTTGTTGGTTATTTAACAACGCTGCATTAAAAACTAGGTTTTTTAATGTCAATGGAATTCATGACAGCGAGATAATATTTGCCGAAGTCAAGCCTAGGATTAGCCATGGGATCGTATGGCTTTCTCATTACAGTTGGGAATAACCTCGGAAAAATACCAAACAAGTAAGCAGCGGGAACTTTATAATTTTATGTAACGTGGTTTTGTACAGTTTTCATGTTTGTACCTATCTGGTATAGTTTTTAGAACTTTATTTTTTTTTTATCTAAAGTGACATAACTTTGTGCAATTTATTTCATTTTTACGTGTCATTTACCATAGTTTTGTAGAATTTTATTTCAGTGTCTACTGTTTCGTAGTTTTCTATTTATTGTTCTAAATAATTTTTTAATTCGTTCATTTTAATTTTGACTTCTTTTCTATTTCAAAACATTTCAAGACGTTACACAATGCGAGGCATCACAAAATCAGGTCCACAATCGCTCAAGCTCTTCGCGACAAGGGATATAGCCTACCACGTATGAAGAAATCCATGGTCTATCGGAAACAGGAAGCTGTCGGCGGGTTGATATATTAGCCTTTAACAACACAACAGACTATATAATAGATCCTGCTATCCGCTTCGAATTGAATAGAATTCAATCGGAGGATGTCAACAATGAGAAGAATCAAATTTATGGTCCAACTGTTCCTTATTATTTAAATGTGTATAAGTTACAATCTATTGAAATTATTGGATTATTAATGGGTGCTAGAGGCACGATTACAAAAAAAAAATATATTAATTTCTGCAAAGAGTTCAATCTTGAATCCTTTTTGGCTAAGACTCTTTCTTTGACAGCTCCAAAATATTCAATCTATCTTCTGAGAATTCACATATATAATGTAAATTAATAGCACAACAATAATAATTATCTCACGAAAATTTTAGGCTAATACTTGTATATTTGGTATACTTTGTCCTTCAGGGCAACCCCTATTCTAGGGGAAGTTTGTTTAAATAAATAAAATAATATAACATAAATAATCAAATTGTGACACTTGTTCTTTGGTTCTTCAACTATTACAGTTACAATTACAGTATTATTGTACGAATACGAATTTCGCCTCTGTAAGCCATTACTTTGGTTTAGTTTAGTTTTATTGGTTGATATTTTTAGAAACTATTTTATGGACGACATATTTACACCTATCACAGATGTTGGAATATACATATTTGCCCTGTCTATTACGTTTTATTTTCCAGCAGGTCCTTAATTTTATTCATTTCGTAGTTTTGTGCATTTATTATTTTATTTTTTGAGGTAAAATAATATTATACACTTAGTTACATGTCCCCAATCTGTTTATAGTGTAAATTTTTTTTCTTTGTAATGAATTAATTCCCAAGAAATGTTTAAGTTCAGTTAATAGAAACCACTTAGTCTGTTACGATATTTGTGTTTGACTCAACTTATTATAGTTACAAAATCCCTTAAGTTGGCAACTTACAAATTCATCACGTTACAGAGGCGTGAAATGTGATACTGAAACTGTTACCCAAACTTGGCAACTAGCTCTCTACCACCTTTATGTCCTGAAGGTGCGTTACGTTGTTCACACGAGGAGATGTGGGAGCGAGCGGTGTGGATGGTGGCCTTGGAAGTGCAAGGCTTTTTCTTTGAGCAGACTTCCGCTGAGCCAAGATGCTTTAACTTAGCGGGCTACTTCATCCTTCCCTGCAGGCCACTCAACCTTCTCAGTTTCTATTCAAATTAATTTGATTAATGTCTTCGGGCCAGAAAGGAGCTCTAACTCATACTAACTCCAGCCCATGTGTTCCTACTGGTTTATAAACAAAATGTAGCGTAGCTATAACAGAAACTCTCAAGATTTGCAAATGAGGAATTATGTATCACACGTATACCACACGCTGTTATCTGAAGAACCTTCATCATTAAATAGCACTGTTGATTAATTTATATAACAGAATACATATTATAGCTCTGTGTGCATGTAGAAGTTACGACTTATACGCTATTACCAATGTTTCTCTCGATTACACACTGTAAAGTATAGAGTGTCATCTCTTTGAAATTTAAGTCATAATATTGTAATTCTGTACTTTAAATTAATTTTCATATTCTTATCAAATATCAGCGCATGAATAATCTTTAATCCTGTACGGTATAGCTTAGTTGTGGACACTGCTGGTAGAAAATGTGTATAGCAAATTGTGAATTTTGATTTGCTCTCAGTCAAATATAATACGGATTATACAAACAGACAGATGAATGCGCTAGAAATATGCCAAAGGAAAATGGAACGAAAGATATTGGGAATAACTATGAGAGACAGAATTTCCAATGATTCGCTGTCCCAAATGGCATCAACAACAAACGTCACACAAAGAGCAAACAAATTGAAGTAGAAGTGGGGAGGCCACATCGCGCGGATGAAAGACGAAAGATGGACATACAGAGCCACCATGTGGGACCCGCGCACAGGAGACCGGCACAGAGGCAGACCAAGGAAGAGGTGGGCAGACTTCTACACAACACAAGCAGGCCAGCAATGGTCCAGAATAGCAAGAAGCAGGGGAACATGGAGAACAATTGGAAGTCGACTACAAACTAAGACAGTGCCAGCCACAAACAACATCCCAAGTTGACTCAGTGAAAGTGCATTCAATATAATAAAAGTGTTAGTGAAATCAAATTAATCAAAGTGACAGCAAAATCAACTCCAACCAGACAAAGAAACACTAGACACAACCTAACGCGGAGTAGCTCACCGCGTTAGTGAAACAGAGCTACCCTCTAGTAGGAGGCCTTTGCCCTTCAAGGGACACATTAGGCTATTATTATTATTATTATTATTATTATTATTATTATTATTATTATTATTATTATTATTATTATCTAATGATGACCATGGACTTCAAAGAACCGACGCACTGCTTCCTTCAGCATGAAAATAATATTCATTCATTCATTCATTCATTCATTCATTCATTCATTCATTCATTCATTCATCCCTGCTCAAGGGCAGGTCCTTCGCTAGAAACCCAGCATACACCAATCTTCCCTATATTCCGCGCTCCTCTTCGTCGCCGCATACGATCCATATTATCTTAATGCTGTCAATCATCTAAAATCTTCTTCTGCTCTGAACTCTTCTACCGTTCACCATTCCATTCAGTGCATCTTTCAGTAGGCAGTTCCTTCTCATCCAGTGACCCAACCAATTCATTTTTCTCTTCCTGATCAGTTTCTTCATCCACTCTTTTTAGCATAGTTTCATTTTAATTTTGTCTGTCCATTTCACACGTTCCATTCTTCTCCATATCCAAATTTCAAATGCGTCTATTCGCTTCTCTTCACATCGTCGTAATGTCCATGTGTCTGCATCATACAATGCCACAGTCCACACAAAGCACTTCACTACTCTCTTCTTCAGTTATTTTTCCAGTGGTCTACAGAAGATGCTCCATTTTTTCTATTAAAAGCTTCCTTTGTCATTGATATCCTTCTTTTGACTTCCTGGCAGCAGCTTATATTACTGTTTACACAAGTATTTGAAGCTGTCCACTTGCTCTACTGCCTCATTTCGAATTCGCAAGTTTACTTTCTTCATTTCTGTTCCGAATATCATGTCTTCGGTCCTATCTCAGAAAGTATTACTGGTTTCGTATTGTACATTTATAGGCCATATAAGATAATTCTGACTTAGATGAAATTATTGATCGCTGTTCCTAGCCTCTCCATTTTCCTGTCCTTCACAAAAAGTTGTGTATCGACCAACGTCTCGACTAAGACTGAAGTCGTCTTTGCAGGACAATAACTCTTGAGAGGCGAAGACCTCTGGTAGAATAAGCAGAAGAAACTGTTTTAGTGGCCCACAGTGGTCTAGTAATTACCATGTTGGACCTGAATCGGATGTTGTCAGGTTCAAATTCGGAAGAGAATTAGAGAATTCATTAGTCACGATGAATGGCTTCCTTTGAAAAGACATACAAACAGAGTTCCTGTATTGTAAATTTGTTATACGTAAAATAATCCTGATAAAATAAAAATTACAGTTAACGCTCCAACAGCTTTAGTTATTCCGCGAACAGATGTCTCTGCTACCTAGCGACTCATTTCAGACTACAGTGCGAGTTAACATTTCCCTTGAAACTGATGTCTTACTAGGACATACTAGTCCAAAGAGGCCCCAGAGAAGCTAATTAGGAAATAAATTTAAAAGAGACAAACAATAAACCTCCAGAGGCAGCGGCGTTTAGCTGTCCTCAAAAGGAAGGTCAGTCAAGTTTCACGTATTTAGAAAAGAAAAAGAAGTAAAACATAAATTTATTTAATAATGCGTGTCAGCGGAAATATTTGAAATAGTATCTTTCATTTAAATAGAATGGTACCGTTAACTGGGGTGACTTCATTTACCCTAAGGTGACTTTGTCTAATAAACATCGGCCCTAGAATTACATTGTGTACGAAACAAGGGCTTAGAAATTAGTACTGTAATAACAGCAAATCTTCTAATATAAACTCTTTGCTCGTTTCATATTGGCTGTACATGAACAAGTACTCATATCTCGTAAGATATTAATTTTAGGACTATGTTTATTGGAATTTTCCTTCTTGGTTTGATGAATACTGCCAACCTCTCAAAATACCGAATGCTTTTCTTTTAACACTCTGTATAGGTTACAGGTTAATTAAGGTTTGATAACTGACTGAGAATATTACAGAAAAGTGTAATCTGTGTATTGTATTATTACCAGTTTAATACGGAATTATTTGGACTTGTTTTCTGTGTTATGTTTATGACTGTTTGGAGATAAACGGCATTGTAATTAAATGGTAATGCCTTCCACTGCTTTTTAACTTCGTGCTCAAATTATTTACATTTATGAAGATTGTATTTTTTGTCTTAATTAGAGTTCATAAATATACTGTGTTAATTCATGTTAATGCCAGAAGATAGTATTCTTTTCGTTATTATAATTACTAGCAATTACGGAAATGTACACGAGAAATTGAATTTTACATATTGTTTTTACGGCCCGAAAGATTTAATTACGGCGGGCTACTACACGAAAGTTAATAGCTGTGTGACTACTCCATGCCAGTAAGCTTCATGAAATCAGAAACAGTAGATAAAAAGGTTTAGGCTGCGAATTTGTAATTCTCAGTTGCAGATGCAGATCTCCGTCTAAACTGTTGATGCTGGCATTCTCTGGAATGTATACAATGACAACGGAGAAGGTAGAGAAGGAAGGAGTTGGACCGCGGAGAGTAACTAAACTTTGTTCAGTTGTTGTTGGTCCCCCGAGGAAATTCAAAGACGGCAGGCACCACCAGAAATCCACTCTGTTTTCTGGCTTTCATTTCCTTGCCTCAGTTCTCCTTGCGCCGTCTTCAGCATCTCCATTTCTCGTTGTCCCTTGCAGCCCATTTCGAAACTCTAGCCATCCGGGATGAGAAATCTACATTTTCCATTTCTCCTAAGTATTCAGTCTGCTAATTCTCTTTGATGGAACTCGGCTGCAATTGGCCTAATTATACCAGAAGTTTCGTGATTTCTGCTCCCGGGATATTGTACACTGAAGTACTGTATCAGATTGCGCGAATGGAATAGATGGTTAGTTTGGCACCCACAAACTTCACCTTTAAAACCAACATTATACAGGGACATCATTTTGTTTTTACTAACATTTCTGATATTAACCTGGCTATACCTTTGGATCAACGGTTGCTGCCCCCTTCCACGACTGGAGTTCGATGACGTAATATATAAATAAATCACTTTACTAGGTATAGAAGGGAAGAAAAGTAGTTCATCCATTTACTTAAACTAGGAAATATCACGTTTTTGAGTTTGATAATTTTCATTAGGTTTTTGTTTAATCAGAATACAGTACAGTATTAACAATGAGTGTTTTTACTCACGAACTGAGCTGTCCATACGGACGTATTCATTATGCAGAGTATATTATACTGTCTATTGCACATTAGCGTACACTATAGAGAATGAAGTTAAATTGAAAAATAACCATAATATGGATATTTAAACACATTTTTCAAAATGGTGGCCGTTCATTTCGATACAGGCTTCAGTTATAATGTGTGTAATTCCAATTACCAGTTTCGTCCTTCGTACTAGTAACTCATGTTGAAATAATTCTGTACCTACTCTGTAAAAGAGTACCTTACGTACTGTAAATTCAATCTTCACTTCTGCTCGATCCGAAAAGATAAAATTACTCAGACATACTATCTATTGTCCGTCCCAGTGGTTATGTCGCAGGATCGTAGAAAGGAGGGAAATCACGTGACAATTAATTACCTAACGAGGCCCTTTTATTTAAGTTATTTTAAACAGTTGTATGGGTATAATATTACGTAAATGTCCAATTCCTAACAGAAATTAATGTTCTCCGAAAAGAGCTAAGATAGCCCAGCCATTAGCCTTTACAGAGAGGCGAATAGAAGCTGATGGGAAAAACCGGAATGCGGCGTAGGCAAATGGACGACAGTACCTGTGCGAAAATGATGCTATATTGAAAGCTCTTACATCATTGGAAAACGCGAATATATTTTTGGAACGTACTGTGACGGTAAGGCTACTATGATTGTATATGCGGTCTTGGATCTTTGTGGAGGACGGTTGAACTTCATTAGTAGAAGGAGTGGGAGTGAAGTACATTAAAAAACTCAGATACAATAAAAATTGAAGTAAAAATAAAATGATGTCCCTGTACATAGTGTGACTAATCTACATCAAAACTTGAAGCTGAAAACATGATAAATGTTCGTAGGTTCAAAGACTCTTCTTTTCATAGTTACTCCGAAAATTCTGTCGTATCATTAATCACATTTAAATAATTCATTAGACAAAACATTACCAAACAGTTTTATTAATGTTGAATAGTCTGCCTAACTTAGTTACAGTAGAGCGTCTCATTTAGGCACATTGAAAACGTAAACAAAGTGCAGGTAACGCATGGGGGGAGGACGAGTCGTACGATAAACACGGGGGATGCACGAGGTTTTAGTTACAACATTTATGGCGGAGCATTAATTGAAATTCTGTTTTCCAAAAAACACACAAAATAAAAGAACACAAATTGCATAACGTTATCATATACACATTTTAATAAACAAGCAATTTGTAATGCTGAAATAATTCAATATAACAAATCAAATTTTGCTACTTATATGATGTTGCTTTCAAGCGAATTTTTTACGATCATGAATTTCTTTTCTGTATGAGTAACATAATATCACTGTCTTCTGTGACCGAATTAACAAAACTACAATATATTGATCTGAAGTGACAACACTATTTCCTAAACGTAATTATCCCTTCTCAAACTTCAATTTATTCAGGTACAGTACAGAAGACGGTGATATTATGTTAGCCATTTAGAGAATGAAATTCATGACCGTAGAAAATGCTGTTTGAAAGCAACATCATATAATCAGCAAAATTTGATTTGTTATATTGAATTATTTCAACGCTACAATTGCTTGTTTATTAAAATGTATATAAGAAAACGTTATGCAATTTGTGTTCTTTTGTTTTGTGTGTTTTTGGAAAATATAATTTCAATTAATGCTCCGCCATAACTATTGTAGGTAAAACCTCGTGCATCCCTCGTGTTTATCGTACGACTCTTCCTCCCTCCACACGTTATCTGCACTTTGTTTACGTTTTCACTGTGCCTAAACGAGACGCTCTACTGTATTACAAAAATCTAAATAAATGTGTTTAATGCCACATGTAAGAAAATGTGTAAGAGAAAATGAGACATGAATTTCATAGTAAAGCTTTAGACTAAAATCTTTTACTGAATGAAATTATTTGTAGTCATTATTTAACGACTTTATATCGGAAGATTTTTCTCGGAGTATTCCCGTTTTGTTCTTCATTCCATCAACACTCCAGCTCTCCCCAATTTAATCCATAATCTATATTATTTCATAAAATAAAAGCCCGAGGTGAAATATTGGCTAAGTATGAGTTTCTGATGCTGCTGTAGGAAGGGCTTGGGGCTTCTGGCCCTGGGCCTTATCAGGTATTTGTCTGGAGATGGGATCTCACTCACTCTGGGCTGAGGTAAGATGACCCATCTGCCACTCGAATCATCTTTCGGACTACAATAATCGTCGAATGCAGTAGGCTATATACCGTAGGGACACAATGGGATAATGTGAGCCTAAGTGCAAAGATCCATCCCGGGTCCAGTACTAAACAAAACAGCCAGCAGAGCCCTAAGGCTGTGCCGAACCTTAATTACTAACATATTTACTTATATTGATCTTTTATAATCTCTTAGTTATGCTGCTTATGGTGAATTTTCCAGGAAAACATCGCCAGTGGTCCGATGTTTAAAACGCCAAACACTAAGTTGTATTTTACACAAAATGTTATTTCACATAAACTGAATTAAGCATTTAATTATTTATAGAAAAGCTCTTAAGACTGATATCTGGATTTTGTGTGCTTTCTGTGACGAGGCTCAGTTTTATTCTTAATTATTTTCATGCGCTTCTCTTTCAACTCCGCTGCCAATGACGTCATCCGAGATATAAAGAATACATCAGTGATTAATATTGACGTCGTCAGTGCTGACAAGACCGGCAGTACAACACGTGCATTTTACAAGGTTGCAATTTTTTATCAAGTGAGGGGAAGGCAATTTGACACATACTGTCAATAAAGTGTCACTGGTAAAATTCAAATTGATTCGTCATAAATAATATTTCATTCATATTTTATTTCAAGTTTCTGTAACTGTTGACAGCTGTGAAAACAGCCTCAGTCAGATTTACTAATTCATCCGCGTATCCATTCCTTTGCGTTCGTATATTCACACTATACTTCATGGTATGTGGTTTTCGTGATAATACATTTATTTTTCTTGGACGAATTGGGGATATGGTTTTCTGCTAAGTTTTCAGTTATGTTGTAAGTTTTAAAACATGTTTCCAAATTTTAGGAGTATCAGAAAATTTGTGGGTATATTGTACTTTTAGTACGACACCAAATTAATCTCTAAGTGCGGTATTCATAGACATTTCGCAGCACGCGCTACGAGCGTACTAAGCTAGCCCCGGCTATCCACTGGTTACTTGTACAGAATTCAAATCATATCCTATCACTAACACTGGTTTATGAATACGAAAAACGCTGATAATCCACCGAAAGCCCACGCTAAAAATGTCTATGAATACGCCCCCAAAATTTTGGTTAGCAGTAAATGTACTGTACTTACATTACATATTTTAGTACGATTGGGCCTAAGAAACGTATAGGCCCTTTTGAACACAGAACTAAACTTTTGTAATAATTCTTATCAATATGATGTACACCAGGAGTAAGTAACGAGTGCCACGAAGGTGACACAAAAATTCACATACGTTTTACATTGTTCTTGACAATTACGTCTATTTATCATGTTCCGAATGATTACTACTTATTTACTTTATTTTCTTTAATTACTTGGTTTTCGAAAGACTTGCATACATGAAATCATCCTTTATGTATCCAAATTCATAGCGCAAAAGCTCTTGAAGAGTCAGGGTTGACAAGTCGACTGCTGGCCCCAGCAGAAATGAACGATCATCCAACCAGTACGGAGGTATCGTGTGGTCAGCACGATGGTTCTCCACCCGTTATAGCTGGTTTTCGAAATCGGATTTCGCTACCTATCGCAGCTTCCCAAATTCATCACGATGCTAGATGAGCACCGGTTCCATACTCTGGCCGAAATTTCATGAGAAAATTTCTTCCTTATGAGAATTCGAACCAGCGCGCATTCCGTAACCCGAGTCCCAGGCATGATGCCTTAAACCCTAGATCATATATGTAACAGATAGGGCGGCCTTATAGACTTTGACGGTAACAACTTTGTCAGGATTACTACGCTGCCATCTAGTTGTTACATAAGGAGTCACGTCATAATTCCCATTTGAATTGGATTAGCTACTGTACTGCCATCTCATGTTCGTTCACGGCGAACGGGTGGCGATCTTGGCGGTTGTTCTCTTCAAAGTGCTGCCGATTTTAACATAGCGATGAGTTATCTGTTACATATATGATCTAGGCTTAAACCAAGGCCTTAAATCACAACCCTACTGCGCGAGGCAGGCAACAGCTTTCTTTAAACAACCAAATAAAAAAAAAAACATAGGAGTTGCAGCACAGCACAGTACAGTACTATGCAGTACATCACAACATATTGCAATAAAAGACAGTACAGTGTTCGATTTATTTGCAACGTCCGTAGATCTGACCGAATCACACCTTCACTAAATATGCTGTCCTGGGTCCATCTCAAAGAGCGAAGAACTATTCACTCTCTCACGTTACTCTTCAATATTCTTCAGAAATCTAACCCTAGCTACTTAGCTTCTCGTTTTCAACATTTGTCCTCATATCACGAAATAGATACTCGCTCACAACAACATATCACACTCTCCATTCCTAAACACAGAACATCCTTCTACTCTTCATCTTTCACCGTCTCTGCAGCACATCTCTGGAACTTTTTACTACAACATGTCAGAGACTGTAGGACATTATCTAGTTCCAAAAATAAACTAAAATTGCACTTTTCAATTCAGATTCCTTTCATGTATAAGCCCTTTTCTCTGAGATAGTTTTGTAAAAAGAAAATACGTATTTCTTTTCCTTCCTTTCCTCTTTTTTGTTCTCTTGATCACCAGATGAATTTATTATCATGCCCATTTTATTGTGTATTTTATTTAATTTTCGTATTTTTTCTTCTTTTTATTATTATTTTATTACATTTCATTTGTTGTATTCTTCCTTACGTTTTCCCTATTAACTATTTGTATTAACTGAGTTGCTTTTATTATATTCCAATCTTTAGATCTGTATTTTAATTTCTTTTTTCTATTATGGTATTATTTTCATGTTGTTTAGTATCGATTTTTGTTATGCTATTATTATTATTTTTTTTGTAATATGTTAGTACTCTGTTCTTTAAATTTTTGTTTAATTTTCGCTACTTGTATACTTTGTAACCTGGTAGAGTGTAAGAGAAGATCCTATGGCCTTAACTCTGCCAGTATAAAAAAATCATTATTATTATTATTATTATTGTCATAGTCTAAGGCATCTTGCCTAGGACTCGAGTTACGGAATGCGCTCTGGTTCGCGTCCTCATGGGGAAAGAAATTTTCTCATGAAATATCTGCCAGTGTATATGACCGATGTCCACCTAGCATCGTGATGCTACGATAGATGGCGAAATCCGTTTACGAAAGCTTGCTATAACGGCTGGGGGATCATTATGCTTACAACACGATATCTCCATTCTGGTTGGATGATCGTCCACTACTTCTTCGGCATATGGACATGAGGCTAGCAGCCGAATGGTCGGTAGGGGTCCTTTAAAGAGCTGTAAAACCACGGACTATTATTATTATTATTATTATTATTATTATTATTATTATTATTATTATTACACTGCGATAGACTGCAGGGATGCTATTCACAGACATTTCGCAGCACGCGCTACGAGCGTACTAAGCTAGCCCCGGCTATCCACTGGTTACTTGTACAGAATTCAAATCATATCCTATCGTTAACACTGGTTTATGAATACAAAAAACGCTGATCATCCACCGAAAGCCCGCGCTAAAAATGTCTAGGAATACGGCCCCAGTAGTTTAGAAGATACTGCCAAGAACACAGTACGTTACACCAACACCGTAATAGAAAACAGTATATTACAATATAGTCCCGGTCAGCTTACTTCATACCCTAAGGGTGAAACCTAACCATTTTTCCCCTTTACTACATATGCTAGTGGATTGTGGTGATTTTCTAGTTCGCAGGTTGAATTTTCTTTTGCCAACTTCGTTTCCAATTTCGATATGTCAAATAGTACAAATGGTAGTGATTTTGTAACTGGTATGTTGGCAGCTGAGACAAATATCGACAATATTTGTCGGCACTGGAGTTCCATGAAAATAAAATTGTAGTAGATTTCTGAACAGGTTACTGGAAGCTAATGAAATTTAAACATACTAATAATTAATTAATAGGCTATCAGTATTAATATTAATACATAATAGTTATTTTATATGTTCGGTTGTAGTTATAATTCAAGACTATAATCAGGTAAGTTTTCGGAGTTGGTACTAATAATTTCATGTGGTCAAAATTTTTAGGTTATTTCTCGTGAGTCAATTGTTTAGTCTAACCAATGAATTTCGTATTGCCAGACAAAATGCTTGACATGTTGATCCCTTTCCCGTATAGTTTGCCTACGAAAATATTTTACAAATTATTGAATTATTTAGAATAACCTTCCAACATAAAGTACTGTTAGGATCGTGTGATATCTGGTAACAGTTGGCAACACTTACAAGACGGCAATATTTGCTGTTTAGGAACTCTTCTTATGTGACCCTCACTATATAGTGTACCTTAATGAAATATAATACAGTATTACAGAGAGTATATTGCAGTGTGATAAGACACAATGTGAATTATAATAGAATATAGCAAACATAGCACTATTCAGTTGTTGATTTACGAGTATACAGTTATCTAGATTTCAGAAAACCATTATATATTCTGGATAAATTATGTATTTAGAGTTGTTTACTTTTAACTCTATGTAAAGAAATTATACTTTGAATTTTTAGACTTTACCCGCTTCCAAGATACTGCTAACATTCTATAAAAATGGAATGAGACTGTACTAGGATCTACGTACGTATATTCACGAAGTTGAACAAAAGGTTTCAGAAATCATGAATAACGTTTACATACGACATAACCGATGTGCGTAGCTGCACAATGCATGCTACGTAATGGGGTTTTGAATAAAATATATCCACTTGAGTGCGACAATAGTGCAATTTGAAAAGCCCTTTCTCGAAACAGATGAAAGTGGCATTGTGAAACGAGATTTGAGTATAATGACACAAGCTAAACATTTCTGTCTGAATGGCAGCTCGTTGTAAGACGTATTACTGTATTACTAACATACTCCAATTTCTGAAGTGTTTGTATAATATCGTGCACTTGTGTGTATAAGAACTCAAAACACCATGAATCATAAATGGGGAACATTGTGCTTCTTTAGAAGGACACAAACAGCTCTCCCAGGTCCAAGTTGTCTCTTGGTGTTTCTTGTATATCAATTCATAAGAATATATCTTTGGTCGGCGGGAAAAGGCACATAAGTAAAAAAATAATATTTTTTTCAGGAGAGACTTTCTTTTTAATTTACTCTTAACTGAATATAAGTACAGGGACATCACTTTAATTTTACTAACATTTTTAATATTAACCTGACTATACTCGGAAACACTGTTATCCCCTCCCATTACAGGAGTTTGGAGTTGCTAGTGCAATATCTAAACAAATCATTTTACTAGCTATAGGAGGAGAGAAAAGTAGTGTATCCATTTATGTTACAGGGAAATATAGTATTACCATTTTCAGTTTGATTATTACTTTACAGTATTTTATCAAAAAACAGTAGAATAGTATTTTTTTTCACAAACTCAAGTCTTCAGGCGGTTATATACATTATGTAATGTCTACTTTATTCAGCATATTACTACCTAATTTATTCCTGAGAATTTTGTGAGCACTTCCGTAAGAAGTGCTACAGCTAACTTCTTGACCGACTTATTAGGACCTCGCTGCATCCTTTCTCTAGCATATTCTACAGCATCTTCTGTCACCTTTGTTGGCCATCTTACACTTTTCTTCCTTTCTGTACACTGTGTTGTTCTAAATTTATCTACCAGATTAATGACATTTCTACGAAAATATTCCGTAATGATATAATCAGGAAATTGTGAAAAAAAGAAAAGAAAAACTGTTGTTCACATTCGGTTACATTGTACTTTCAGTTTCCATCATCGTCCTTCATACCTACAAATAGTAAAACAAAACTCTTGTTTAAATAATGTTGTTAAGTACCGTACCATTTTATAGGGTACCGTACTTTCGGTAACTCTAATCTTCACTTGTGCTCAGTCCACATAGAAAAATTCAGTTATGCTACACGCCATACCTGTGCGAAAATAAACTTCAATATTATAAGCTCTTTCTTCTATAGAAAACGCAACATATTTCTGAAACACACTGTACTTTGTACTGTTTACTTCACTGCTAGCAACAGCAGCCGTAAGTTTGTGTGACTGACGTTAGCAAGGACATTAGTGAAAAGGGTGGGGGTCAAGTACAGTTAGAAACGCAGGTACAATAAAAATTGAAGTAAAAATAAAATGATGTCCCTGTATAATAATGAAATTCATGTATGTTAAAGGAAGACCTTTTCAATTTAAAATACAAGAAAATTTATTATTTAAAAAATTAGAAAAAATATTAGACTTATGTGATTAGATACAACAGAAAAATGGACGTTTTTGAGTTATGTGCCTTTTCCCGCCGACCAAAAATATATTATACATAATTTCATTTTGCCATTTTCATGTGTCGTTTTATATATATAGTATAGCTAACTGATGACTTCGATAGGCATCAGGAATTGGATTTCCAGTTACAGTATTTGTAGTAAACACCGATATTGGGCTATTCAGAATGATGGAACAGATTTCAAATTTTTATTTCAAACGAACCGTAAAAAAGAGACACATTCCGCACATCACTCGATACAAGAAATTTCAAAGTTCATAGTTTTAAGGGCCCGCCCACCTAGAAGTTTAATTCAAGACTGCAGTGGCGATGTTTCTTGTCTACGCCGCAAAAGTCATTTTGTGTGCTGCACTTTGCGAAGTGTGAATCCATTGTTCAAGTGCAAAGTGAATTCCGCCGTCGCGTCGGTTCAATAAACAGCCGCTCTGTAATTAGCAAATTTACGAGTGGCATAAAGAATTCATGACAGGATGTTCGAATTTTGCATTGCAATTCTGTAGGATATACAGAGCGTTCGAACCAAGATGTTCCCCAATACCATGAAAACTGGTTGCCGGGCGGGAATGATGCGAGTCCCGGCGTTATGCATCTCGCTAGTTACGCCAGTCTCTCAAGTCAATATTCAGTGAGTTTATGTTGTGCGCGTTTGTGTTGTGATGTGCAGTATAGAACAACTTTTTGACAACTTTTATATGAAAGACTTTCGTGAAATATACATGAAGAACGTGTTGCCGTAAATTCAGACGTCGCGTCATTTCCTTGATGGTCCTTTGCCAAATAAGAAAACAATACACAGATCGTAAAGAAATGTAACGAGGCTGGCTCGGTTCATAATAAGAAGCGCCGAGTGAATAAACGGGTATTAACTGAGAAAACATTAGATGAAGTAGGTTTTCGATTAGAACGAAGTCCTCAGAAATTTTTGCACAGATTAGCCCAGGAAATAGGGGTTTCAAAGATCTCAGTTCAAAACGCCACTAAATTGTTGAAGTTAAAACCGTACAAAACTCGTGCAATGCATCATGTAAATGACAATGAAAACTGCAGAAAGTGTCCGAGAATGTGCTGAAGTGATATCAAACATGCTTGAACGCCGAAGGTCACCATTTCCAGCTATTACTACAATATTTTGCTGTAAATTACGATCACCGTTTGGCGGGAGGCTGGCGACCTGTACAGCATGCGGAGATCACTCGGCCACAGGTAGTGAGTGGATATCTTGGCTCGAAAGCTGTGTAGAAGAAGACAAATATCTGGTACCGGTAAAGTTAATCGCTACTATATTAGAATTTGGGAGAGTGAAAATACTTCAGAAGTTGTCGACCATGAAGGAGACTCGCAGAAGGTGAATGTGTTTCGTGCCATTTTTGTAAGCAAATTTTAGGAACATTTCTTTTTTATTCTTCTTCTTCTTTTTGCGGAGTATGCTGTGATAGGATTTTCATATCTGGACATGTTACAAAACTGGTTGTTTCTACAACTTCAAGAAGATTTGAGTGAATAAATCTTCATGCAAAAAGGTGCCCCTCTTCACTTCTATTTCGAGGTCTGGCATTGTCTTAATAACACCATTCCAGACGATGGATTGGAAGAGATGGACAAAAAGATTTTATTTATAGAACTTTGGACTTTAAATCTTCCACTATATAGTGATGCATGAAATTTGTTTCTACGAGTATCTTTTACAGTTTGTTTCAAATAAAAACTTTAAATCTGCTCCATCATTCTGAATATCCCGTTTATTATATTAGTTGGTAAATGGTTAACTCTTGCGGATCTAAAGGAATAATTGCATAGTCAGATCGGAAAGCTGCAAGGAGAGTCTGTATCCTCATTGGAAGGTTGATTATTAGTACGCAGGAGGCAATTCTGACACAGTATTGTATTTCCATGGATCAGGAAAACAGAACTCATTTTATAATGACAGAAGTTTTACTGTATGCAGTCATTCCCAAATGATTGTCATTGTAATCGACATCGGTAACAATACAAGGAGGTGGAGGACGAATTGTAGTTAATTAATGGTGTTGTATCATTCACATCAAACGCCGATAATAACAGACCTCGGCGGTAATACTAATCGCTAATAAGACCATTGACTTTCTATTAAAGGCATCTATTAGGTATAGAGAAGGACCATGATACAAAGCCAAAGGTCGCAGTTTCGATTTCTAGTGAGATCAAGAATTTTGATGTGAATAGCCTACGTCTTTAAAATCAGACCGACACGTAGAGTACCAGGACGGAAACGGCAATGCAATGTTTGCAGGGTGATCCATTCCGACACTGTAACTTCGGGTATACGACTATGATGCGAGTATGGGCTTGAGTTGACATCGTGCATACGCGAGACACGGGTGGGCAACTGGCGGTCATTTTGGGCGTAGGCGAACATTTCCGGGCAGTATATCTCGCGACTCGATGTGCTAGCTCGTCGATTTTGATGCCAAACGAAATATCTCGTCTAAATCTGTCGATTTAAGCTAGACGTATTCACGTAAAACCCACGGTTGTATCCCTGACACAGCCACACCCCGGTTATTTTCTATTTGGCAAAATATTTCTAGCTACATTATTTCCTTGAGGGCCTCGCAGACCATAACAGAAATCAATACCAGAGAGTTGAATTTGGGGATAAATGCGGCAAGCATGTACGACTGACATCTCAACTGCTATTAATGTAATTTGCTTTTAAAGATGGAAGCCTTAATTTTCATTTTTGTGAACTTAATTCGTTTTGGGAGAAAGTTCTTCAATTATTAGTTACTATATTATAATTATCTTAAACTTACAACGATCATAATTTTATTTTGCTTGTGGGCTATTTTAATTATGCAATACTCATAGCTTACTATATGGCATTTGCAAGTAGTACCAATGTCGTGCGACATTGCTTCAATCACAGCCGTCGGTAGCGGATGAATACAATTTTTTGTTTTATTCACATTAGGGTTAAAAATACAGCCAACACACTTCTTGGGCATAGTTAGAGAGTGAGTACACCTCTCGGAAGAAGAGGAAAAGAATTACAACGTTGATGATGACTGTTCAACACTATTGATGGTTACAGCGCAATATTCAGTACAGGTCATATCAAATAGGCAGTACTTGATTTTTCAGGCGATATCAAACACATCTAGTTTTACACATACTGTATCTTACCCAGCGTCCGTGTGGTCGGCTGTGAGGTAGTGTTTTGGGGTCTCAAGAGGGTAAATAGACAAACAATAGAGTTAACGAAAAAAAAGGGAGCTAATGCGCGGAGCAGCAATTCACACAGAGATGGCTGACCATGGGCAAAGCCACAGCAAACTAGCGAAAATGAAACCCACCATAGGGATGATACAACGAGGGGAGTTAAAAAATAGAGGGATAAAATGAGGGGGTTGGGATGCAGAGGTCCCAAGGGAGATAAGGACAAACCATTCTGACCACCAGTACAAGTTGCCTTGAATTTCACATTGCTGTAATATAGTGGGTCTAGCAGAGTAGGCCTACATCCTGATGTTCACAATGCGTTTAATATTTATAAGACAACTATAACTGCAGACCAACTTCTTCAACATTTCAACATTACTATAACAAGGGCAGTACCTACCTATAACCATCGTCGTCATTATTGCTGTCACTGTAGTCATTATCGTTGTAGTAGTAATATTCGTCGTCATAGTAGAGCTCATCGTTATAATAGACGTTTTCGTCGTTCTAATCGTAGTCCTAATTTTAATCATTGTCGTTGTTACAATCGTTTATTCGTAATCGTTTTTGCCTGCGTAGTCATAACATTCTTCATCGTGTAGTTGTGATAGTCCTTGTCTTTTTCGTCGTTGTTATAGTCGTGTGTTGTGTTCGTCGTCGTGTAATCGTTTCTGTCGTTTTGTCGTTGTAGTTGTAGTCGTCTTCATTGTACTTGTAGTCGTCTTTGTTACCTTCGTTGTAGTTGTCGCTTCGTTGTAGTTGTAGTCATCTTTGTAATAGTTGTAGTCGACTTTGTAGTAGTTGTAGTCATCTTTGTAATAGTTGTAGTCGACTTTGTAGTAGTTGCAGTCATCTTTGTAATAGTTGTCGACTTTGTAGTAGTTGCAGTCATCTTTGTAATAGTTGTAGTCGACTTTGTAGTAGTTGTAGTCATCTTTGTAATAGTTGTAGTCGACTTTGTAGTAGTTGTAGTCATCTTTGTAATAGTTGTAGTCATCTTTGTAATAGTTGTAGTCATCTTTGTAATAGTTGTAGTCGACTTTGTAGTAGTTGTAGTCATCTTTGTAATACTTATAGTCGACTTTGTAGTAGTTGTAGTCATCTTTGTAATAGTTGTAGTCGACTTTGTAGTAGTTGTAGTCATCTTTGTAATAGTTGTAGTCGACTTTGTAGTAGTTGTAGTCATCTTTGTAATAGTTGTAGTCGACTTTGTAGTAGTTGTAGTCATCTTTGTAATAGTTGTAGTCGACTTTGTAGTAGTTGTAGTCATCTTTGTAATAGTTGTAGTCGACTTTGTAGTAGTTGTAGTCATCTTTGTAATAGTTGTAGTCATCTTTGTAATAGTTGTAGTCATCTTTGTAATAGTTGTAGTCGACTTTGTAGTAGTTGTAGTCATCTTTGTAATAGTTGTAGTCGACTTTGTAGTAGTTGTAGTCATCTTTGTAATAGTTGTAGTCATCTTTGTAATAGTTGTAGTCATCTTTGTAATAGTTGTAGTCGACTTTGTAGTAGTTGTAGTCATCTTTGTAATACTTATAGTCGACTTTGTAGTAGTTGTAGTCATCTTTGTAATAGTTGTAGTCGACTTTGTAGTAGTTGTAGTCGTCTTTGTAATAGCTGTGGTCGTTTTTGTAATAGTTGTAGCGGCTTTTGTCCTCTTCATTGTAATGGTATTCGTCTTTGTTGTAGTTGTAGCCATGTTTCTAGAAGTTGTAGCCGTATTTGTGGTTCCCGTCGTTTTTTTTTTCCTTCTTCCTTGAAGTTGTATTCGTCTGTGTAATAGTTGTAGTCGTTTTTGTCGTCTTCGTTGTAATTGTAGCCGTCTTCGTAGGAGTTGTAGCCGTATTTGTAGGAATTGTAGCCGTTTGTGGCGTAGTTGTAGTGATTGAAGTCTTCGTAATCGTAATTGTACCGTTGCAGTCCTAGTAATTTTCGTACGGGTATTCGTGGTCGTAATTATAGCCGTTGTAGTCGTAGTAGTCTTCGTTGTCTTCTTCATGGTCATCGTCGTTATCGTAGGCGTCGTTGTCTTCGTCGTTATCGTAGGCGTCCTTGTCTTCGTCGTTATAGGCATAGTCTTCGTCCTAGCATTAGCATCATTATTATCATTAGTAGCAACAGAATAACACACACCTTTACCATTTATTTTGCGCATATTAATTTAAAAGTAATCGTTTCCCTTTCTTCTGGAATTAGGCATACATATACTTTTTTCGTCCTGTAGATGTGTATGGACTATTCTAGCGTACAGTTATGTCCATAACGTGGTCACTTTAAATGTTAATGGGATTCTTTTCATTTATCCATTCACATTGATTTATGAGATATATCAAACTTCTCTTAAACATTCAACATTGCATAGTACAGCCGTCTGCTATCCGGTGCTTCTCCCAAAGCATGGCGACGGACGCAAGCTTCAATTTATCCCTGCTGTAAACTTCTGCGCAATCCGGGCTGTAGGGGTTTGGCACTGATAGAGCGCGATCCATTCTTCTGAGATAGTATGAGAACAGCACAATTACAATATAGTTGTACGAAAACAAAACTGTACAACCGTGATAAATCAATGTAACAGAATATTTTGGTTTGTAGTCAATTTAATATACTTACAATACCATGAAATTCATAATACAGCCATCTGCAGAAGCGTTCGCATATACAAATGAGGCTCCGAAACTGCTATAAACATAATACAGAAATAAATACTTTAAGCCAATAATCGGCAGAATCAGTGCTCTTTGACATCATCCGTCAGAGCAATCGTGCACTCTTTTAAGAATATCGGCATCCAGAGCTCTGAGGGCGAAGAATAGCTGATAAGCTTCAATACTGAATTCTACAATGACGACCTATAGGCATACATCTAATTGCGTGCATATGATTATTTTATACAATTATACTCATTTTTGTTTCCTTTTCGAGACAAAAATGGTTTTTATGTGTAACATTAGTTAGTGTATTTTGGAAAAGCCATTGATTTAATTCCCAATATACTCAGTCGGTTCAAGAGAGCAGTGTATTATGATAACAAATGATTGAAATAATTTTAGTTTTGTCCTTTAAATGTGTATGAATTTTATCCGAAGACATGTAACTTTTCGTTCAACAAAAGAAATTTACAATGTTACATTTGTTCGGATCAAATTTCTGCACATTTAAAGGACAAACTAAAAATTCTTTCAATCAATTATTAATCATAATACACCGGTCTCTTGAATTAACTGCGCATATTGGGAATTAAACCAATGGCTTTTACAAAAATCCTATGAAATATTTCATATACAGTAACTTTAATCTCGATAAGGAAGTAAAAATGAGCAAAATTGTACTTAATTTGTTTGTCTGAAACATTTCAAAGAATAAACATCTGAAATTAATGACATCACTTACGGGTCATTCTGTAGAGATATAGTACAACGTATAAATAAAATTAGAACTTAACCAATTCCCCTGAACCACTTATTATTGGGCCTGTACAACTGTAGTAGCTTGCGGCTGCGCGATTGCTGTGCTCCTCTTCAGGTGCTCATCTACTGTCCGTTACTCAGGAGAAGACGAGCGCAAAGAATGTGACCTTCTTGACTATCGCTGTTGATTATTATAAACATCGCTCAGATAAGCATCCCAGTAGCCAGGTTATTACTCGTGCCGGAAACATGAGTAACAATGCGTATGGAAATTAAAGCTAAGTTGAACAGAAGGAGACCTAATGTTTCCGCTTATGCAGTACAGATATTGCACGTGTTGTCTTTCGTTATCTGTTCACATCCCTTCCTCCTCAGTCCGCTCTCGTCTTCTCCTGAGTCACCGACAGTAGTCTGGCCTTGCTCTGACGTCACAAATGCACAACCTGCCGACCACTGATCCAAGGATGTGTATATGGAACGCCAGGGGCCTTAGACATGATAGACATGAGTTCAGGGCTTTCCTAGACGCTAATAATATAGACGTAGCATTTATAACAGAAACGTTCCTGACACCCCAAGTAAATTTAAGATGCGCGGGGTTTAAAGTCTATAGACAAGATAGAGCAGGTAGAAGAGGCGGAGGTGTAGCGGTGTTCGTTCGTTCTACGATCGCGCACTGTGAGTATCTCCTTCCCCAGCTAGCGGCATTAGAGGCAGTGGCTATTAGAGCCTACATAGGCAGACTCCCCTTTCTGCTCATGGCTGCCTACTGTCCTCCGGGCATACTAGATGAACGCGACTTAGATATAGTGACAAGTCTATCCGATAGATTCGTAGTCGCCGGCGACCTCAATGCGAAGCACGCTAGCTGGAACTGTCAACGCCCCAATCGGCAGGGCGATAGGCTTTTTCTTAATTCTACAGGAAACGGATACGTCGTGATGGCCCCTAGGGAACCCACACACGTACCGGATGCTGCAAATCAACTGCCTGACATATTAGACATCGCTCTGGTGAAAGGTCTCACAACTAGAGCGAGACTAACAACCCTGGATGATCTTCCGTCCGACCACCTACCGGTGATAATGGAGATCATGCACCCAGTCGAACTCTCCCCAACCGCTGAGAAATTCAACTACAAGGCGGCAGACTGGGTGTTCTTTCAAGACCAGGTAGCCGCTACGCTTCCACCACTCCCCCCTGAAGTCACTCCGGCAGGGATAGATAGGTCAGTTAGCGACCTGACGGAGTGCATAAAGAAGGCAATGGTTGCTGCAATACCGAAACGGTCTTCACAACCGGGACGGATGCAGCTCCCAGCCTATATTAGAGACCTAAAGATCGCCCGCAATAGAGCAAGAACATTGTGGAAGCGTACTAGGTTAGATCAACATAGAATAGAAATGAACCGCTTGCGCAGGCGGATCAGTGAGGCGGTCCACGAAACGGTCGTGGATGCTTGGAAATCCAAGGTTGAGACGATGGACAGCAGAAACATGTCAGATGTCTGGCGTGTATCTCGAGCTCTGTCCAATCCGTCTCAATCTATTCACCCATTAGTAGTCGGTCCAGATGTCACGGCCTTTACTCCTGAGGAGAAGGCTACCGCACTGGCAGACGTTCTAGAGACCACTTTTCAACCCGTGGAACAAAATTTAAACTTGCCCCATATCAGAGCTGTTGAGGAATCGGTTCGAGACCTCCTTAGCAGGGAGCCGGAAAATGGGATACGACCTACGAACACCCACGAGGTCGCCCATTTCATTCGTCGCCTCGGCCCTCATAAGGCCGCAGGAGCCGACGGTATCCAAGGAATTATATTGCAGCATCTCCCAAGGTCAGCTATGAAGCGCATAGCAGAGATAATTAATAACATCTTGGCTTCCGGTCACTATCCCATTCCCTGGAAAGAAGCTCACGTAGTTCTCTTTCCAAAGCCCGGAAAGGATAAGACGAATCCAAGCAACTATAGGCCTATTAGTCTCCTCAGTTGTCTCAGCAAACTGGCGGAGCGGGTCATACATAGACGCCTCACTGAAGTAGTATTGCCCCAAATCAGGAACGAGCAATTCGGTTTTCACCCTGGCCGTTCCACTACACTCCAGGCACTCCGCATGACGGAGGACATTACCTGGGCTATGAGCACGAAGCGTGTAGTAGCTGCAGCTTACCTGGACATCGAGCGAGCATTCGACAAGGTTTGGCATGAGGGACTCCTCGTTAAGTTACTGGGCATGGGAGTCCCAGATGGAATGATACGCCTCATTTCTAACTACCTCCGAGGCCGTACATTCAAAACCCGTGTAGGCACTAGTTTCTCCACCCCCCGTGAAATTCACGCAGGAGTCCCACAGGGTTCCATTATCGGGCCCATACTTTTCAATATATTCATTAATGACCTCCCGTTTCGCTATATCCACGGCAGAAGTAGTCATCTGTATATCTATGCAGACGACACTGCCCTCTTGGCGATGGGCAAAACCTATAGATTAGCGTCCCGTAGATTACAGTCGATCTTAGATCACCTCCAGCCGTGGTTCCACGACTGGAGAATCAAGGTCAATGTAGAGAAATGTCAGGCCATACTCTTTTCACTAAGAGCGAGGCTCGAAGACATACCACCACCACCCACACTTTTCGGACGAGAAATGCCGTGGATGAACCAAATTAAATATTTAGGGATCATCATGGACTCTCATCTCAACTTCCGAGATCACATCCAATCCCTTCTTCGTAAGGCCAACGGGCTGATAGTTAGACACTATCCCATTCTGGCGGCCTTAACTCCTGACAACCTGAGGGTAGAACTTACCATGTATAAGGCCCTCATTCGCTCTGTCATTACCTATGCCGCACCCGCATGGGGGTTTGCGGCAGTGTCCCATCTCCGTAAACTCCAAGTTGTCCAAAACCAGGTGGTTCGACTCATTACCCATCTCCCCCGAGTCGCCTCGAGAAGAAAGTTCCATGATGAACTAGAGTTGCCAACCATAGACGAGTTCATTGCTCGACTGGCTAGGAACCTGTATGCGGAAGCTCGTGCTAACCCCAACCCGCTCATATCTGGCCTCGGCCAGTATGATCCTAGGTTACGGCGTAGACACCAGACAGGTCCATTAGCTATACTATTGAGACAGGAGGACAGGGAGGCTGGCGTTACTCCCAGGTTTTGGTAGCCACGGCTCAACTCCATGAGACTCCTTGGATAGTGCAACTGCTGTAAAATGACCTTGTCTTAACTGGGCTAAACAAAATCCCTCCATAACATTATCTACTTTTGTTGATCGATGGAAATAATAGAGCCAATTGGCTAGTATATATCCATCGATTCATAGAGTCATTCAACCTAAGAGCCAACTGGCTAGTCTCTGATATTGAGACAACTCATCCTGCCTAAGGTTTTTCCGTGGTTTTCCTAAGGCGCTAAGACAAATGTCGGGATGAGCCCTAAAAGAAATGGGCCACGGACCTGCACTCATATCCCCATGAATCTCCTTAATTAACAATTACATCTCTCCCCCCTCTTCGCAATTGAGCCATCATATAGCCAAATGGCTGGTCTCGAAATTGAGACAAATCAACAAGGCTCATGACCTCCTACATAATAGCCAAATTGGCTAGTCTCTTATATGAGACAACTCATCCTGCCTAAGGTATTCCGTGGTTTTCCTCAGGCGTAAGACAAATGTCGGGATGAGCCCTATAAGAAATGGGCCACGGACCTATATGCCCTTCCCCATATATATTCCACCTTTATTATAAATTATGTATGCCCTAGTTCAGATAATATTAATAGTCTATTAAACATATGAGGTCACTCAATAAGTCGCAAATTGAAAGGACAGGGATATCTCAAATTGCAGCTTAGATTTCACGGCGCTTCTTCCGACGGCCTTCACCTGCTTTGTCATCGAACAACAGATGACGGCGTCTTGCCATCCTGACGGCAAACACCAGCCAACTCCTCCTCGCCCCGTTCCGTGATCAATTGATCAATCTCAGCCCCCCTCGCGTATGTGGTACCTAAGAGGTTACGTCCAATTTCGGCTTCCCCTTCAAAATTTTCTAGAGCTCCTTCATGGGAGCAGCGTAACCCGGAGTGAGACTAGTGGCCAACAGGCTTGGAGCTCACATATTTAGTTTTGTACAGCCCCCAACCCCTTGCAAGGACGCGTTTTGCGTACCTTTTAAATTTTCCTCCCAATTCTCCTTCGATTTTTCGATTTTTTTCCACTGATCCAGCGGCACCAACATGATATTGCAATACGCTTACGAAAATACTTCCTTGTTTTTTACTGTGGTCCAGGGTAAATTGTTCTTTCTTTGCTCTATTCGATGGTAAATTTGTCTACCAAACAGTGCATATGCAAGGCATAAGGACTGGATGGTCCGATCAACTCAGACCTAATCTGTCACTGACCCTCGTCTTTAAGAGAGTCCTCTACCGAATATAGTCAGAACTGTTGAGATAGGCTACACGTAACGGACAATTTTCTTGATATGTTTCTTGAGTGGAATTATGAATAGCTATATCATGTACGAAACTTGATATGCAGATGTTCGAAAACTCCTGCACTATAGGACTAATCACAACATAGGTCCTATATCTGTACCTCAGAGGTAACGCATGTTAAGACCAATTATGCGATTTTGAGAATATAACACTACTGAATTCCTTAGGGTGAAATCTGTCTAAAGGTATAAATTACTCTGTTGAGTTCTGGGATGACTGATTTCGAATTCAATGAATTGTTCCAAAATAAGATAAGAATATATTAGAATACACTACGATATGTCCCACATAATTCTGCTTACTCCTAGTATGTGAGTCTTATATACTACCTATATGGTTCCAATATATTAAAAATAAAACTAATAGGTTTGTAACTTTACCAGAAAGATAAGAAAAAGAGGTGAAATTTGTTTTTTTGCCTGTATCCTAAAGTTTGGAATTGAACGAGTTACATTAGCTGTTTGTGTATGCGGATGACGTGAATATGTTGGGAGAAAATACACAAACGATTAGAGAAAACATGGGAATTTTACTTGAATCAAGTAAAGGGATAGGTTTGGAAGTAAATTCCGAAAATACAAAGTATATGATTATATATCGTGACCACAATATTGCAAGAAATGTAAATATAAAAATTTGAAATTTATCCTTTGAAGAGGTGGAAAAATTCAAAAACCTTGCAGCAACAGTAACAAATATAAATGACATTCGGGAGGAAATTAAACGCAGAATAAATATGTGAAATGCCTGTTATTATTCAGTTGAGAAGCTTTTATCATCCAGTCTGCTCTCAGAAAAGCTGAAAGTTAGAATTTATAAAGCAGTTATATTACCGGTTGTTTTGTATGGTTGTGGAACTTGGACTCTCACTTTGAGAGAGAAACAGAGATTAAAAATGTTCGAGAATAAGGTGCTTAGGAAAATATTTGGGGCTAAGAGGGATGAAGTTACAGAAGAAAGGAGAAAGTTACACAACGCAGAACTGCACGCATTGTATTTTTCACTTGACATAATTAGGAACATTAAATCCAGACATTTGAGATGGGCAGGGCATGTAGCACGTATAGGCGAATCCAGAAATGCATATAGAGTGTTAGTTGGGAGGCCGGAGGGAAAAAGTCTTTTAGGGAGGCCGAGACGTAGATGGGAGAATAATATTAAAATGGATTTGAAGGAGGTGGGATATTGTAGAGACTGGATTAACCTCGCTCAGGATAGAGACCGATGGCGGGCTTATGTGAAGCTCCGGGTTCCTTAAAAGCCATAAGTAAGTAAGTATCCTAAGCTCCACACATGTTTTGAGGCGAAACCACATGTTATTTGAAACACAGACACTAAGTCAAGTGATATGGGGCAGCTCGATCCTTGGTGCAGATATTCTATTTCTCATATTTTGATGTTGTAAACCCGTGACTTGACATATCCCTTGAAGGCAAAGTTCAGAGGATCAAGTCCGGCGAACGTGGATCCCAATGGGCGGGACCTCTTCGATTAATCCAACCGAAAATATTATCGCACAATCCTATATAAAACACATATTATGGTTTTTCTTATGGTGAGGAACTTTTCGAACATTTTGTATATATGTTTAATATGTGTCCTGTGTATATTTGTAAAGTTATTCTATCTCTCACTTTCATTTGATCATGAAATAACTCAAAGCAATCTGACGTCAGTCTCGTGATTGTTGTGGTACGATATCGAAGTCTCAAGCATAGTTTTTTACGATTACATTATATTAAATTAAAGTTGTAAAAGCTAAGCCCGCACATATGAGTTATTTCCCTCAGCATA
The DNA here is from genome assembly GCF_040183065.1 of Periplaneta americana. Lineage (NCBI taxonomy): Eukaryota > Metazoa > Arthropoda > Insecta > Blattodea > Blattidae > Periplaneta > Periplaneta americana. Next base: position 31,244,035 of record NC_091125.1, read on the forward strand.
ATAAACAATGTAGATTGTGAACCGTAAACTTTTGTGTGTCTGGAATGTTGACACTTCTTGAATTATTCAAGAATATCGTCGTAATGTACTTCGTGTTCGCAACTCATATCCTCAACGGCATATATCGTGAAGGGCCCCATTTTATTTTTAAGTTGTTCACCCTCCTTTTGTCCAGTAAAAATGAGTACTTTTTTGTTAGCTGAAGAATCATATTACATGTTTAATGTTCTCTGTTGACCCCGAGCCATATGTGCTCCCTGCTGCAATTCCCACAAGGACATGAAGAGTTAATGAGCCTAGGGTACATGGCGAAGACCATATTCCGAATTAGACCCAGTGGCTGGAGAGAATTCAATGCAACGATTCCCTAGAGTACATCGCATTTTCATGTAGGCTTCAGTAGAGACAGTGTGACAGGTTACATCCCAGATTACGCAGTATTATATTACACATTTTGGCTAGCAGCAGTAGATGAATTGCCTTAATGCAGTGGTTCATACTCTCTGAGAAATCTTGAACTATAAAGGGACTTTGACGTTCGCAGGAAGTCGCTTGTATTGCTTAAAATTTCTATCACATATTTGATAATTTAAAAAAAAGTTTTCTAATTGCTTGTCAGAAACATCAAATAAAACTAGCCATTCTAAAATAAAACTATCCAAAAATTATAATTGGACAATTTGAGTACTTTAGCTGCATTTTAGTATAAAACATTCAGATTCTGGAGTTAAGGAAGAAAAGGAAAGTGACATCTAAACAATATATTTGTTGTTAAGAATACTGGAAACGAAATAAAGTAGCTACAGTACGAGGACATAATCAATCTCTATTGCTGGGAGAAAAAATTTTCTAATTTCTTACTGATAATACTGGTATGTAACCATTTTGCTACACAGAAACTGTTTATATTTTTCAGTTCCACACTATGGTTAGCTACAAAGCCCATATGTGCTTTCGTTTCATCACGTCCAATTTAATAAAAATAACGTTTTTTTTATCATGAAAATGTCTAAATACTGAAATTAGTTGGCTATAGGCCTATTATTGTCTTCCGTTCACCTTCAAACTGAAGTCACATGATGACTGATAAGAAGTCTTTGCTTTCTCTTTACACCTTCTCTTGAAATTTATATATGGGTTCTGACACACACTAGTGATTTTTTTTAAACGATCAGTAAATATATCATGGATTACAGTTACCATGCACAAGTAAGTACAGTTTTATATTGAGCATATATGCTCTATACTACATATTTATTTACATTATTATTATATTATTAAACCATCAACCAGGTTTTCACAACCACGAAAACCCAAAAACATACCAGGTTAAAGCATATAAAGTTCTAGCAAGACCTGTCCTCATGTATGGTAGTGAGGCCTGGACTGTCCGAAACTCAGATGTTCAACGCCTAACAACTGCGGAAATGAGATTTCTAAGGAATGGACCGTTCCAGACTCCCAAGACAAATTCTCCGCTATATACCACTTGGAAGACGATCTTTTCGACGCCCCCTGAAAAGAAGGACGGAGACCGTAACAGCCCACTAGGCCTAATACCTGCAAGGATGATGATGCTGGTGATTATTAATATTATTATTATTATTATTATTATTATTATTATTATTACTATTGTTAAAAAATTCACTTCATTTCCATATTTATTCGTAAGCCAGTCCTTGAAACTGGTAGGTATAATTCTTAACTGTGTGTTTATTTGTTGAAAAGAAAGTATCTTAAGTGGTGCAATAAAATTACTTACTGTTGAAGCACACCGCCGAAGAGCAGAATTCTAAAACGGCGCAACATTTCGTGAGACATTTTGGACATCTGAATGGATGCAAGTAATTTTTAGTAATAATTAATATAATACAGTGTGACCGTAGAAACATTCCGGTGTTATAAACTGCTATAGCGTCGCTGTCAGTTGCCGGATTTATACGAAACTCTTATCATTAGAAAGAGAATCTCAGAAATTTTTGTAGCTATCTCAAAGACACTCGATGTGTACTCCACGTGTCACGCTGCAGACATCAAGGCGATATTCCCACTCATGCCACACACGTTCAAACATATCTATAGGGATGATCTCGATGGCGGAAGTGATACGAAGTTGGAACTCTTGCAGATTTTGAGATAGTGGAGGTATATAGACAAGCTTCTTTATGTGACCCCATAAAAATAAGTTACAGACGGTCAAGTCAGGGGACCTCGGAGGCCAGCTGCAGAAGACATTATCTTGGTTCCGAGCGGGCCCAATCCATCTTCCTGCACGTTGTTGATTTAGAACATTCCGTACATCAAGATGCTAGTGAAGAGGTGCTGCATCTTGTTGAAAAAGAAGTTCGTTGCCTTCTTCTTCCAATTGTGGAAACAGCCACTCAGTAAGCATATCAAGATAACTCATATCGGTAGCAGTGTTCTCTTGAAAGAAAAATGGGTCATACACTTTCCGTTTCGAAACGGCACAAAACCCATTTAGCTTAGGGGAGTCCCGTTCAACCTCCAAAATGAAATGTGGATTCTCGCTCCCCAAAATCCTAACTTTGTACTTGTTTACTTTTCCATTGACGTGGAACGTTGCCTCGTCACTAAAAATGAATTTAGCTGAAAGGTCTTCATCGTCTTAAATAACCCTCTAAGTGCTGCAGAATTCACATAGACTTGAATATTTAACATTCAGATCATTTAACACAATTTGCTTATATCCAACAGTGCCTTAATGACAAGCGAAACAAAGGGCGTTTTTTTCTTTCTTCTTGTGCTGCCATCTGTTGTTTCGATCAACAATTATCAATTACGCATTTCCTGAAATTCTTTGAGCTGTTCTTTGTAATGGCACGGGTATGAATTTCATAAAATGCAAAGTGACAGAATTATAGCAGTTTATAATCTCGGAATGTTTCTGCGGACAGACTGTATAATAATATAGTACTATATTAATTATACAAAAATTATTTTCATTACTAATTTAAGGTGTAATGATGAATTTTGAACTCTCGAATGTTATATCACGGTGTTAAAATATGTTTTTAAAAATAATATATCTCACTTGAAGTTTTTGAAATTCTTGTTTAAATTTTGAAGTTTTTCGTTCTTATTTCCAAAAATTACAGAAAAACCTGGCGCGAATGAGAAAATATGAATACAGGCTCGGATTCAACAACCTTTAATACCTAAAAATAGTCATATAAGTTAGATTATCGTATTAAATTAATTTTTTAATCATGAACTTTGCCAATTTTTATGTTTTCTTTTTTTAAATTTTCCTTTTCAAAATTACAGAAAAACTTGGCGTGACACAGAAAATATGAATAGGCCTACAGATTGGGATTCAGAGCACTTCACTTAACTAGAATCAGTAACTTTTCTCTTGTAGCAGAAAATATCTTTTGAAATGATATATTATTCGAATTCTAAGCCGAGAATTTGTAACCGAAAACGCTACCATGGCCAAGGAATTAGTAGATAAGTAATTTTCAGAGAGATGTGAGCACACAAGAAAAGCTAGTTGCGGTGAATTTTCAAGGGTTTTGCAGAAATCCTTAAAAGTATCTATAGTAACTTTGTAATACAATTCATTGTTTATAGTATGGAAGATATACTCAAGCAAGCAATGAAGGATGTCTGCATTAATCCTCCGTGTCATTACTTTTAATGGAAACTCCAATTTGCAGGTTATTCAACTTTTGTTGAAATATTCTCAATCTGTGTAGGGAAATATATATAGACCTTGCCCAGAGCACTGGAACTACTTTGCCATGTGCAGCACTTGCTATTAAAATCCCATTAGACTTCGTACTCTTCGTATCCTCCTCTTTGGCATTGCTGCGGTTCCTCCTTTGTGTTGCAAAAGTTGCTTTGAACCATGTAATGAATTATTTCTTGCAGTTAAATTGATGTCTGAAATATTAAGATTCGCTCTTCTAGTGATAGCTTGAAGAAAATGTTTCATTTACTAGTTTAGGTACGTTAAAGTTGGCAAAGGAGTAATTTTATTAACTCAGAATGGGAGGAGGGATTTTTTAACAACAATAGCAGCAATAATAATGTAAATAAATGTGTACCATAGAGCATAGCATACACGCTGCAATGTGAAACTGTACTTGTGCATGGTAATTGTAATCCATTATATATAGCCACCGGCGTGGCTCTGTCGGTTAAGGCGCTTCCCTGCCGGTCTGAAGTTGCGTTCGGGCGCGGGTTCGATCCCCGCTTGAGCTGATTACCTGGTTGGGTTTTTTCCGAGGTTTTCTCCAACAGTAATGTGAATGCAAGGTAATCTATGGCGAACCCTCGGCCTCATCTCGCCAAATATCATCTCGCTATCACCAATCTCATCGACGCTAAATGACCTACTAGTTGATACAGCGTCGTTAAATAACCAACTAAAAAAATTTATGATATATTTACTGCACGTTTAAAAACGTCACTACATAGTGTGTGTCAGAACTCATACATAAATTTCAAGAGAAAGTGTAAAGAGAAAGCAAAGACTTATCAGTCATCACGTGAGTTCAGTTTGAAGGTGAACGGAGGACAATAATTGTTTTAATTTAAGAAATATTCATTAAAATTGTAATGCTTTTCATCACAAGTTCCTTCAGTACTTCATACTATTTGGCAGTAGAGTAGCGGATAGAGTTGCTGTCGAAAATTATGTAATGTAATATAATTGTGCATACGTGTCTATTATACAGGGTGATTCACGAGGATATACTGCCACTTATGGAGCTTATTTCGAAGATATTGTGACAGCTACACCGGGGTTCGAACGCGTGTCCGTTGGTCGCTTAGGTGTGGCGGCGAGGGGAGCATCTGGATGCCGAGAGGGTAGAGGGGCGGTGTACTACTGCGGCGCGCGAGGGGAGGTTGCGCGCGCATCTGGTGCTGGCAGAGAGGAGAGGGATCTGGATTGTTCGAGAGTGCTATCTCTGGACACGCGTGGAACCTTCTCGTCTACGTCACTGTGGTTATAAAAGAGAAGACGCAAGTGATTCATTCAGCCCGACATGACGCGTCAGGAAGGCAGTGTTGTTAAAGTCAGTCAGTAAACCAGTCTTGTGTAGCAGTGAAGCCAGCTTCGAGACCAGAGCGTGACTTGTGTTGTGTCCGTAACTGTGGAGCCTGAAACCCGGAGTTCGAGTGCAGTGGACCGCAGTTGGGGGACCTGAGTTCGAAGTTCAGCGGATCGTCTCTGAAGGTCTGTGGTTCGAGATTCTGTGAACGCGAGTGACTGAGCTAGAAGAACTAGCCAAGACAAACGAGCTGTGAACTGAGAACTGACCGTTCTGTGTTGTAAATAGTGCTTTGTAAATATTAGTTAAGATTAACAGTTCATTGTTGTTAACAGTCCAAGTAAATTGACATTGTCTTCTGTGGAGTGCACTAACGAATACTGTGTTACTGTGTGGAGAACAAATCCTCTTGTTGTTGAGTTGAAATAAATTTACAATATTACGAGCAAAAATGTCATATAAACATGTGTCGTAATCTCATAATATTATTATTATTATTATTATTATTATTATTATTACTACCGTAAGCTAGATCATGACAAATATGCGGAAACAATAGTAGCTGACCATGGACTTGGACAAGGTTGTGGCCTTTCCTCCCCTTTTGTTTACAATATACTTAGACAAAGCAATTCAAGAATTAAATGAAGTAGCACCATAAGGCATACAAATCGACGAACACACAAGACTAAATACAATAATATATGCAGATGACCAAGTTTTGTTTGCAGACACTGAAGACGAATTACAACGCTCTGTTTTTAAACTGCAGATGATTTTAAAAGAATACAATATGAAAATATCAACCGAAAAGACAAAAGTAATGGCAGTTGATGGCAAAAACCTTCTACGGGCAAAAATAGTGATTGATAACAAAATAATAGAACAAGTGGCAGATTTTGTATATTTAGAATGTCATATTTCTTTGTATAATCATCAAAAAGACATAAATAAAAATATTTATTGAAATATAATCAATTAAATGGTATCTTGAGAAGGAACTTTGGAAAACAAATGTGAAAAGAGGTCCAAATCCGATTTCACAATATAGTATCAAAACCAGCTCTGTTATATGGCAGTGAATGTTGGACACTGCGGCAAAAGGAAATAAATAGAATCAACGCAACACAAATGAGATTTCTACGATCACTGACAGGAGTTACCTTGCGGGACCGCATTAGGAGCGAAGACATAAGAAATCAATGGGAAGTTGAGGAGATGACTGCAGAGCGCAGACGTCCAACATTATCAACGTAAATGGAGAAACCACCTTCTTAGGATGCCTGAACATCCTTACCAAAGAGACTATTGTTTTACTATCCACGAGGACGAAAAGATTTAGGCAGACCTCACCGACGTTGGACGGACCAATTCCATTTGTAGTTCACAGACGGGAAACAACCCAAAACTGTGTATTGGCAGAAGAAGAAGAAGAAGAAGAAGAAGAAGATTATGATTATGATTATTATTACTATCATTATTATTCCTTGAACATTCCATGTACCCAAAAGAATTCTCCGTTTCCTTAGCTTATGTCGTCTATTATTTAATCCATCCGGTTTAATCACTTTGGACTTTTTAGCATTGTTATTTTTTTGGATGAATAGGGAGCTTGCCTATTGCAACAACCTCCAACCTGGAGGACCAGGTAATTTGTATTTGAGGTTTTCTTCCTCTAGCCTTTGACGAACCAACGTCTCTCTGCAAGGCAGCAGCTTCTAGTTTTGATCTGCCCCGGGTATTTTATTTCCCCGGTACCCTCTATATCTGGCGAGCATTCCCCTATCCACAACCTGGGGAGATGTTTTATACGTTCCAGTAGACATTCTAAATTGGAAAAAATTCGGAACACAACCATTGGACAAGAAATGGGAGTTAATAGTACATTGTTAGATTTCGTTAGTTACAAGTAATTAGAATGGTATGGCTACGTACGTAGAATGCCAGAAACAAGATTGCCCAGACAGATTTTGGAATGGATTCCGCCAGGAAGAGGAAAGAGGGGAAGACAGCGAATAGGGATTATAAAGAATGGACACTGAGCGAATTTTCCTGTGTTTTGTTTCTTTGTGCGCAGCGTTTAATTCTACTTTCAAGCGCTAGAGGTTAGTGTAATCGAGCATACGCTAAGATAATAATTGAGATTAGAGTTAAGACACAGGATCCAAACATCGCCTACCTTATTGCATAATCCAGTAACGCTTTGCTTCAAATAAATTCAAGTTAACAGCTTTTCCTTATTTCTCAGTGACAAACCAGTCGTAATAATAATATTTTATATTTCAGATATAATAAATTATATTATAATACATTATAAAATTAAGTATCGAATTCGTTTAATATTTGTATATAATATAATATAATATAGGTATATGGTTTTACTTCTCGTAAGAGTTTTGTTTTTCCATTTTCAGAGCTATCAAATCATTACATATTTTAATTGTTGTTGGGGTCAACGTCTCAACTCTCATTATAAAGGAACTCTAGAGTCTAGGCATTACAGTTAATGACGGATTTATTGTTTTATGGATCCAGTTTATTTTATTTGAATACATAATGTACCTAGATGTATTAATTATATCTGTTATATTTCCGCTGTGTCGACTGCTAGCTGGTGTGATGTCAGCGCCAACTCTAGGGAGAAAACAGAATCTCACGCTTTAGCTAGCTTGAAGGTCATTGAAATCAGTCCGGCTACATCAAAGGTACCGACGCGAAGTGTCCATTCTTTATAATCCCTATTCGCTGTGGAAGACAAGGAAAACCTGGATGGACGACATAAGAAGTGGAATGAAGGATAGAGGCTTGGAAGAACGGAATTGGGAGGCAAGAGAAGAATGGAGGAAGAATTTAAACACTTTGGATACAGGAAGATGTAGTTTACATTGTAACCCTGTTAATAAATAAATAAACTATTATTATTATTATTATTATTATTATTATTATTATTATTATTATTACTGGCTTTTAAGAAACCCGAGGTTCATTGCTGCCCTCACATAAGCCCGCCATTGGCCCCTATCCTGAGCAAGATTAATCCATTCTCTATCATTATATCCCTCCTCCCTCAAACCCTTTTTAATATTATCTTCCCATCTACGTCTCGGCCTCCCTAAAGGTCTTATTTGAAGGATTCGTAACAAGCTGTTTTTTACGGTAATGGGTTGTTAGCCCTTCGCCCAACCCCCAAGCTGGAGGACCACCCCTCATCGGCTGTCCCGACTGCTTATTCAATATATTATTATTATTATTATTATTATTATTATTATTATTATTATTATTATTATTGTTATTTTTATTGTTGTTGTTGTTATTGTAGTGGGGATCATTTTCCTGAATATTGATCTATTTCTTGTGTGATGTTCTGTTATTGGATTTTTATATAATTTATTATTTGGATATGCCTCTGGTGTATTCTTTGTACAAGTATGAATTTGACTCAGTGAAAATACAATGATACGTATGTTTTATGTAATTTGTGGAAGACAGACTTCTATGATTGCTCTATTGACGAAATACGCACAGTGTACTTCTGCTCTAGTTCACTTTCTGAGCTGCCTTAAGCTGGATACCAGGACATTAGAATTGTCTGTTCTCATTATTGCGCTACACGGCATAATCACTCGCAAATGATCCGAAGAGCAGCGACTGCTGCAGAAATGAACGAAAGAGTAGGCGTAGGGCTGCAGGCTACACAGGAGCAACAGAACAGAAACAGGAGGAAGGGGGGGGGGAGAAGCAAAAGAGCCAAACGCTACGGGCTAAAAGGGAAGGATTTGTAGCCATAGCAACCCCGTTAACTTGCGATTTCTAACAATAATGACGTCAGAAATAAAAAAAAAGTCTAGAGGGTTTGTTAGTAACGACGCTAAGAGTTGGAGACAATACGGGTAATGGTGAACTCTTGGTATTAGGATCTGCTCGTGTGTATTTCCTACCAGAATGTGACAGAATTTTAAAAAGCATTGGCATGGCTTCCCGTGCAGAAAGGAAATAAAATTTCCTTTCTTCAAAGTTTATGTATTATTTAAAGTCTTGAGTTACGTCCTATCTATAGAGTTAGAAGTTGAAGTGACTCGTTGTGAATTATCTTACTGAAGGATGGAAGGAGAGGAGAAAAGTTTTTTTTTAAACGAACATTTTACTCAAATTCACGAAGTATAGAACCTTTCTATTGTATAATAATCTCCCATTGGCCTGATTCCCAGAGGGTATGTTCCACAATTACGTAAAAGAAAAGAATGGTCATTTGAAACAAGGATGGCTGTCAACACTTTGGAAGATTCTTTTTTTGTTCATTTTAGAGGCAGCAATAAGAGAAACTTCAGCTACACTCAATAGGACTTTCGTTCTCCAGTCTTCCCGTTTCTCTCAAGGCTTCCGCACGAAGACTAAATTTGGTTCAACTAAATAAATCCAATATTAGCTCTCTAACGAAATCTAACAAAACAATAAAATTATACTACATGATATACAGTACATACCCTTCGATTTAGGGATAATAATTCATCATCACATCATGGTAATCATTACCACGTCAAAAGGCACCAGCGTAGCTCAGTCAGCTAAGGCGCTTGTCTACCGGTCCGGAGTTGCGCTCGGGCGAGGCTTCTATCCCCGTTTGGGTTGATTACCTGGTTCGGTTTTTTCTCAGGTTTTTTTCTCGACAGTAAGGCGAATGCCAGGTAATCTATTGCGAATCCTCAGGCTCATCTCTCCAAATACAATCTTGTATCGTTGTCACCAATTCCATAGACACTCATACAGTTTTGTTATTCTAGGTTTTATTTGTAATTCAGTAAATATAAAATATTCTTTGTTCTGCTATGATAAATTATCTAGCATTCATTAGTCAGGTAATCTTTTCGTACTTTGATTTTTATTGTAATTGTAATTGTAAATATAATACTAATTGTAATTTTATTCTTCATATTATAGTTGTAATCCCCTGGTAGAGGGGCAGAGAAGGCCTGACGGCTTTATCTCTACCAGGTTAAATAAATAAATACTAGTACTACTAAATAACCTAGTAGTTGATACAGCGTCGTTAAATAGGCCTAACCAAGTAAAAAATATTCCACTTCATCACCGAAATCACATTATCACCATCATTGTCACCAAAACCACCACCACCTCGTCTTCGTCGAGTTCTTTGTGTACAAAATAATACAGTATATTGAAATGTGCCCACAAACTTTACTTAAGTAGGCCTATGCAATACATATGTGGTATTACAATAATGAAATTCGAATATAATTCAGATGCATCACTATCCGAACGGCTACATCGTCGGTACGATGGAGACCTCGATTCAAATATCGGTGACTTCATATGAAATTTATTGTGGACAAAGATACAGGTTGCATGATACTCCCGCCTCCCATTCATCTTTTTTTTTTTTTCATTTACTGCGATCTGTAAGATACACGGACGGGAAAGTTTTTTTTTTACACCCACATGAAGCGTGAAGTGCTGTAGAACAATTTACCGACGGAGTCGTTGCCCAAGGTGCGTCATGGGATAGGAGGGTGGTCTACACTGCACCCGCGATGAGATATCATTATGGAGCTTTCTTGGGGTTGCACAGGGGAACCGTAGCTCACTGTGTTACCTGGACCACGGGCTTGGCCAATACAAGTTATAAATCGCGGAGACACCGGAAATCGAACCCAGGTCCACTAACATTGGATGAAAATAGATTGCAGATGCAGCAATTGCTCATACACGAAATGCGGACTTCGTTACAATATAATTCAGCCCCTTCGGGCAAGGTTAACTTAAATGTTTAAGATTTGCTACAATTTTTTTGTTACAAACATGATGTTCGAATTTGATGCAATATGTTTTTATGGATTTAATTATCAGTTCACACAATTTCTTAACATAAATCTTCTTTGCTCTTGTTGCAAAAACATTTCTAGAAGCAAGCTGAAGTAGAAATATAATTGTGGGTTACAATTATCTTGCTTTCCACGTTTGGAAAATTAATTTCTTACATACATACATGCATGCATGCATGCATACATACATACATACATACATACATACATACATACACACACACACATACACACACACACATACATACATACATACATACATACATACATACATACATACATACATACATACATACATACATACATACATACATACATACATACATACATACTTTACTTACTTACTAACTTACTTACTTACTTACGGCTTTTAAGGAACCCGGAGGTTCATTGCCGCCCTCACATAAGCCCGCCATTGGTCCCTATCCTGAGCAAGATTAATCCAGTCCCTACCATCATATTCCACTTCCCTGACATCCATTTTAATATTATCTTCCCATCCACGTCTCGGCCTCCCCAATGGTCTTATTCCCTCCGGCCTCCTAACTAACACTCTGTATGCATTTCTGGATTCTCCCATACGTGCTACATGCCCTGCCCATCTCAAAAGTCTGGATTTAATGTTCCTCATTATGTCAGGTGAAGAATACAAATCGTGCAGTTCTGCGTTGTGTAACTTTCTCCATTCTCTTGTAACTTCATCCCTCTTAGCCCCAAATATTTTCCTAAGAACCTTATTCTCATACACCCTTAATCTATGTTCTTCTCTCAAAGTGAGAGTCAAAGTTTCACAACCATACAGAACAAACGGTAATATAACTGTTTTATAAATTCTAACTTTCAGATTTTTTGACAATAGACTAGATGACAAAAGCTTCTCAGCCGAATAATAACAGGCATTTCCCATATTTATTCTGCGTTTAATATCCTCCCGAGTGTCATTTATATTTGTTACTGTTGGTCCAAGATATCTGAATTTTTCCACCTCTTCGAAGGATAGATCTCCAATTTTTATATTTCTATTTCGTGCAATATTCTTGTCACGAGACATAATCATATCAGAGGCTTATTGTTTAGTTTCGTAACAAGCTGTTTTTACGGTGATGGGTTGTTAGCCTTTCGCTGAAGGACCAACCTTTATCGGCTGTCCACGACTGCTCATTCAATATATTCGCAGCTACCCTCCATATCTGGAGGCCGTCTCCTCTATCCGCAACCTGAGGACGCACCATGCCGGTGGTGATACGGACCCACAATACATGAACATAAATATATGTATTTACTGAATGTATTTATTTATTTCAAATATACAGAATAAAGAAATATAATTACAAAAACAAACAAAGAGAAATACAAATAAAATAATACAAGCAATATGAAAAGAAGATACAGTAGTATTAACAAAATTTGAGACCGAATGAGCAGCGCTCGTGCTCGGTCGCAGTTCAGATATAATATTAAAATAAATAATAATAATAATATAAATATATAAGTAAAATAAAATAGGAACTAAAATATAATTACAGCGGCAATGGAATTATATAATATAATATTAACACTATAGAAGAATTATATCGTACGTGAAAAGTAGGACTAATATATATTTCAAAATTATAGAATACAAATATAATATAGGTTGATTAATTCATACACATAGGCTATAAATTTATGTAATCAAATTGAAGATATTAACACGTTTCTAATTTTCTTGTTATATGTTAGTGGGTTACATGTTAGAAGTTCTGGGTGTAATTTAGTTAAAGCATTGTACAACCGAGGGCCAAAATTTATGCTATGCTTTAGACCAGCAGATGTGAGACATTTAGGTTCTACTAATGTTGAATTAATATTTCGTCTTGTGTCATAATTGTGTGTCTGTAATACAAACTTATTACGATTTTTATGATAAAATTTTAACAGCGTATATTTATAAATTTGTTCAATATTAAATACATTAAATTCAGAATAAATTAATTTAGTTGGATAATCAAAACGTTTCTTCAAACAAATTTTAATTATTCGTTTTTGTAGTAAATTTAACGGACTAAGATTAATTTTTGTACTTCCACCCCAAACAATTATACCATATTGAATGATAGACTGAATAATGGCCAAATAAACATTTCGTAGAACTCTAATAGGTAAGTAGCATCGAAGATTAACGAATTTATAAATTGTTTTACGAAGCCTCTTACAAAGATAAGTAATGTGATGAGGCCATTTTAAGTTCTGATCAATAATGATACCCAGATATTTGACATACGTGGCTTCTTTCAAAGGTGGACATTTACAACTTTTGGGATCTAAACAATTTTCACTGTGTATTATTAGTCTATATTATTATATTATTATTATAGTATAGTATAGTATTATATTAAATAAAAATTGAATTGTTGTATTGAAAACATACTTTAGGAAACAAAATGAGATATCTTCATCATAGATTTATAGTGTATTTTCAAGATTGTACGGTGATTTTGTGATTGATGATATTACTGATCCTTCTCCGCATGGGGAATGTTCTTAAGTCAGTTGTGATAGATGGATGGATATACGGCAGTAAAGATATCAAGTCATTATATTTTTCTTTGTATTTATGGGGATCTTTACCTTAATCTTCTGGGCAGGGTATTCAGTTTCAATGCCGGTTTTGTCTGATAAAACCTGCAGGTATTTGGTTGGGAACTGGCATAAAGTACCTATTACTGATCTCTCCAGGTATCTATTTGTAGTGTTTACATAACTTTCACACTATTTCTTTTCTATTTTTCTGCCATTCGTCTTCCAGTTACCAATATCCATCTTTCTTTTACATTTCAGAGGCGACTTTGGAACATTTCTATTCAGGTATTCTCTTCAAATTTTTACAGAAAAAATGAATAAAAATGTTAATATTACAACTTGTTTTGGAATAACGTATTGGAATTTTCAGCAAATGTTGTGGTAATTAGCAAAGTTTAATAGTTTACAGGCAATGTAATGTTATCCCTCGTATAATAATACATTGAAATAAATACATTTCAAATATGAGCGTAATATGATGGCCTCTAAGTGATATCTCGTATCTACAAAAATGGCCATTTAGTTTAACTACATTATTATTTAGATTCTGTTGAGGTTTTGGCTGGTAGTTACGTACAGTTTCCCTGAAAAGGAATGAGACGATTGAATATTCCTAAGTCTCAGATGTAAAACACTGCGCATGATCAGAGACCAGAGCACTGATACACAAGATAACGAATATTGAGTTACTTAGATTCAAGATATTTGGTTTGTTACTAGCATCGTTCCGTAATTCACTTCAAAAACTGCAAAAAATATGATAATATTACGTAAATAAGAGATAAATATATACGTAAATCGTGTATTTAAATCGACAATGGACCTTCATGACTAGATCGACACTCCGCACAGAAAGTAAAGCTTTCGTGTCGTTGCAATAGCTCAGACGCTAAGATCTCTGCGTGTTGTGTAGAAGAGAGCGAGTTCGATTCTTAGTCTATATCAACGATTTTTTTTTCTAAATAACGTTGAAATAGAGTTTTACATAGTCCTCAGATTAAGTGTTAGGCCTAATGATCACAGAAATTACAAAATTACAAGTTACAATATTATAAACGTTAATCTAATGAATGCATTTATATACACACATACAATGTAAATGCATTATATATATATTAAAAACTAACCATTAAAATGAAATTAAAAATATATTCCTAAGCCACACGGACAAACGATTACAAAGGTTTAGAGTCCTTAGGCCATGTCATTTGTTGAGTACTTATTACAATATTTTATTAGTAGCTTTCCCATATGTATAATAAATGCACTCGCACAAAACAATTTTTGTTAAAAGCGTGGCTTTGGATTATTTCATTCTCACCCCTTCAGTTGATTTTAACTATTTTATCTACGTGTTTAATTTAATGTGCATTCAATTTAATTCATGTTATGATTGAATGTATACGCACTGTTGCAGTTATTGATTAATTACATATATTAATACTAACTATTAAATGCATGTGTTAAGTAACTAATTGCAATATCTTTTGCAAAATCTTGAATGTTTAAGTTGCCAATAATATTTCTGTACTATATACTATAAGACGTTAAAAGAATTTGCAATAGATTTGGGATCCTCTACTTTATAATCACTAATTTTAATGAAAAAATATTTTCTTTCTTAGGATATCTACAAGTTTAACTTTAATAATATTCCGAATATCTTTAATTGCATTATCTGGATTTTGTGCTTTTCTATTCAAGTGTGTTCTATTTCCCTCTTTCATAAATTTTGATAAATTACACTGTACTTCTTGTAGTATTTAAGAATATGAGGATAGTTACATTGCAGCTCATTACATATAGATTCTTCTTTTTAATACATGAGATTTGTAAGCCCTTGCATTATCTACATGATTTTACTTTTCAATTTTTTCACAACATTGAGTGGAGAACATCCACTGAGGTGATTCTGAAATGAAGTGAAAAATACAATACATTTACTCTTAATATCAGTAGTACCAGTAACATAAACGTTTTTCCAAGATTCATTTTGTAGACATAAATGTAAATAATCACTAGATACAGCATTTACGACCCTTTTTTAGTTTTTAAATTAATATTTTGAAATTGTTCAGTAACATTGGAAACAGGATTTGTTTATCATGTTCATACAAGCCATTGATTATAGGTGCTGCCGAATAGGAATTCAGTCACCTGATTTGAATGTCATCAAAAATTTATGGGCGTAATTGAAAAAGAGAAGCATAGCCACCTATGCCCACCGACGCCCTCGAAATCGAGACGAATTGTGGGATCAAGTTCTTGAAACCTGGGAAGATCTCGCCGGGGATTAGAATTTATTTCACAATCTCGTGACATCCATGCCGGACCGACTTAGAGCTGTAATAGAAGCTGATGGCATGTGGACAAGATTTTAAGTTAACAGGTCTCTTTTTGTTTCTTGTGATTTTTGTTTGAGGAAAAATACTCTTAACTTTCAAGTAAGATTAATTTTTTGACGAGGTTCAGCCCACTTGTAAGACCCAGAAATTGGGCATAAATTATTCATATTTTTCGACAAATTAGATAGTCTAGGAACTCTGAAGAAATTAATTACATCTCAATAAAAAAAGTTTCACCTGGGATCGAACACGAGATGTTTCGGTTAAGCAGTGGAACCGACACGCTACTATATGAGCTACCGAGACAAGACAGTGACAACAGCAGTCTAGAATGTAGATCCCATAGCAGGCATTTGCCATTCGGTACAGAGAAGCAATGATAGCTTGTGACCCTAGCTATGTTGTGAAATCGTGGCCTTAAATGGCTGTCTTCTTCGTGATTCTTATTTTGGTCCTTGTCCTTGTTGTGGTCCTCGTAACAATTCTTGCTGTATTTCTCATGTTATGTATCGTTACGTCAATATCGAGTGAACCGCGCTGTAGAACTTTAACTTCCGACGACCAAGAGTCGTCTCATTCCTTTTAAGGGTAACTGTACATCTATTATCAGGCACTACAGTACATCTCACTTGATGATATGTGTTAGAGGAAGAACAATTGTTTGTATGCATCTGAAGGCTGACTAGTGTAATATGTAGCTATTCTGCCAAAATGTGACTTAAGGTGTTTTTGTAATGAGGGGATTCATTTATTCGACACTTCGGTGACCATTAAAAAAATTGAGAAAACTAAACAATTTTGTACCCAAGATTAGCAGTATTAAATTCATAACTTGTGAAAATTTTCAGAGTTAGAAACCCATTTGAAGTATCGGCAATAGCAAAGGAATACTTTGACAGCGAAGCTATTAAGAATTAATTCCTGCTTATGGCTTTTGTGTGCGAATGATATCTGTGAATATAAAATTGAACGCCTAACAGCTTCATCTTTAAAGTCACTTATTAGGACATTGAGGAGTAAGAGCCACTGCAAATTTGCTAGAGGATATCAGGTCGTCGTTGCAAAATCAGAAATGATTATACTACGTGGAGTATTTTTCAGGACATGCCATCAGTGTATCATGAAAGACGATTCATATGAGCCCTGTAATTGAAAGACTGGACATAAATGTCATTCATTCGCCAGTATACTACAGTTTGTACGAGAATCTAAATTTTGCCCATTCTTTGAACAATTTTTTGAGAAAGAATTATGAACTTATCACTAACAATATCTGGCCAGCCAGGTCACCCGATCTTATCCTATGAGAATATTTTTCTTTGGGGATATAGTAAATATAAAGTGTGTACAAAATAATATTTCACGAACATTATATTTGGCATACAAGAAAACATTAGATTAGAAATCACCTGACATTATTTGAAGTGTGAATGGAAATTTCTTCGCAAATTAAAATTATGCATCGCACGCGATAGAGGACATTTTCAGGATTTCATGGAAATCAATAAAAAAAATTATTTAAGGGAAAGGACCTACAGGAAATCTCTTTTCTCATATTATTTTAAGTAGAGTCTCTATTTTCCCTAAAATAGTTTCATATTCAAGTATGAAGCATTTAACCATATTTACTCTTGCCCTTCATGGTACAAGCACTTACTTACTTACTTACTCACTCACTTACAGCTTTTAAGGAACCCGGAGGTTCATTGTTGCCCTCACATTAACCCGTCATCGGTCCCTATCCTGTGCAAGATTAATCCAACCTCTACAATCATATCCCACCTCCCTCAAATCCATTTTCTATTATCCTCTCATCTACGTCTCGGCCACTCCAAAGATTTTTTCCCCTCCGACCTCCCAACTAACACTCTATATGCATTTCTGGATTCTCCCATACGTGTTACATGCCCTACCCATCTCAAACGTCTGGATTTAATGTTCCTAGTTATGTCAGGTGAGGAATATAATGCGTGTAGTTCTATGTTGTGTACCTTTCTCTATTCTCCTGTAACTTCATCCCTCTTATTCCCAAATATTTTCCTAAGCACCTTAATCTCAGACATAAGAAATGAAAATATATATATATATATATATATATATATATACAGCGTATTGTAAAGAAAATGATATATCTTCTCTCAAGAGTATCACAGAGTCACTAATCTTGTCTTAAATGAAAGATATAAGACTACTATGAATTTTGAGTCCACACCTGTGGAGTAACGGTTAGCGCGTCTCGCCGCGAAACCAGGTGGCCCGGGTTCGTTTCTTGGTCGGGGCAATTTATCTGGTTGAGGTTTTTCCGGGTTTTTTCCTCAACCGAATATGAGCAAATGCTGGATAACTTTTGGTGCTGAACCCCGAACTCATTTCGCCGGCATTATCACCTTCATCTCATTCAGACGCTAAATAACCTAAGATGTTGATAAAGCGTCGTAAAATAACCTACTGAATTAAAAAAATATTTCTTTGGTGATTTTGATAAAGTTTAATTTTTATATTTTTATTTTGCATTTTTATGAACAAAAAAAAGAATTGCACGTCTGTTTTTAACTTATTCTTTAATTTGCAATTTGACATTTTCCTCTTACAGAATTATTCAGGTATAATGTAAGAATATGCCCTGAAAATTATATTGACTTATCTCTATTATTGTCCGAGATGCTACATATTAAATGTTGAAAATTTTAAAATAAACTCCGGATGTTCAACGGAGAAGTTTGAGCACAGAGTAAAGGGACTGGAGCGCAGCGGCTATTTAGAAATGGCGTAAAAGCAATTATTTTCTTTCTAACGACCTTGAAATTTCCCTCAAATGAAGTCAATACTATGAAGTATTTTTAGGCTAAAGATAAAAAAATGTTAATTTTGACACATATTTGGTCATTCTATAGGTCCTTCCCTTTAAGTCAGTTTCTTTCTTTCCGTGGTTACGGGATAAATTTGACCGGAGAGAACTCCAGCTTCGGTCGAGCAATGCTCGTTTATTAGTCGCAGTGCGACCTTAGAGACTATCTACAGTAGCGGTCGTCAAAACACTGCATGCTCGGGCTAGCATCTCTTACCCGCGGACAAGACACAGCCCTAGCGTGCAATCGTCGCTGCTGGCGGGTATACTGTCTCTCTATCCCTTGTGCACGACGGAGCAGAGTTCCTTACCCTCTATGCACTCTACCCATTTCAGCGAGTGTTGACGACCACTGAACTACAGTATAAACCATCGAGAATAGCTGGTAATTAGTGGAGAGATGGTTGATTACTAGCTAATAGAGAATGTAGGTACTCCAAGAAAAGCTTTTTGAGACACGATAAGAAATCAACTCTCAGAAATGTGCTGTTTTTGTAGTCTTTCATCAAGAGTAAACTAAAACCGACTCTAGGCTTTTGAGCCTAGAGAAAACATGATTCTGTTAGTTCATATTTTAAGATTGATTGAGTGATTGATTGATTGAATGTAACAAACCATAAGAGAGGTAAAGGTGGAGTGCCGACAGCTGTTTAGTCGACTCCAGAGTTAGCACAAAACATCCTCGGCAATCTGTGTCATGCACATGTTGTTAACTTGCAGATTGGAAATTACATTAGTTGTCCTTCCTCCTTGTTTTTACTCTTCGGATAAGCAGGTGTAACGAAAGAAAACGTCAGGTGCAATGTACATTTTAGTTTCTACTTTTTTAATTTGCAAAATTCTGTAGGCCTAATCTACAATATTGGCAGTATGTAGCGTTATTTATGGTAACGAATTTCTGACAAATTTATTTTACTAGAACAGTACTTAATACAGCAGGTAATTTAATCAGTACTACGATACTGAACAGTTGAAGGAGCCAGTAAAACCTATTTTCTCTATAGACATTATTCGTTTATGTATAACAAGGAGATTTAGAATTAATAACCGCTAACCTTTTGACAAGAAGGTACCTTCCTATCTCATAGTTTTCAGTGGTAAGTTTTGTCTTGTAAGCGATGGAAAAAGAAATAACAAAGATGTCCGCACGATATAAAATATTTCTTCATTCTACACCTCTACGCTAACTGCCTACATTATTTACCAGTTTATTCTATTTAATAAAAGATCACGAGTAAATGGTCTGATTTAGTTTTCAGTAAATCATGGTTGTGCAGTTTTATTAGAAAATAATATTTATATATACTGAAAATTTTTACGAAGGTCTATTATTTCTTGATAAATTTACTTACTGGTATTGAAGTAAACAAAATCTGTCCAACATTTGAGATGGAAACGCTGTGCGCAGACAGCATGTTCTAAAGCAATTTTTAGTAGGCTATCATAGAATGCTGAAAAATTATATTTCCTTGACTATTACACTCTTACTACGTCATACTACTTTTGACCAATAAAACGGTAAGAAAGGAGGTATTTCAACCAATCATGGCTGCTTATCGCACAATTTTATCGCGTCCCTAGCATTTGTTTAATTTTATCGCGTCCCTAGCATTTGTTTCTTTGTTTGCCAACATTTGAAACTGCGCTGGTTTGGACGTCAAAAAAAAAAAATATATATATATATAAAATTACAAACCACTCCAGTCGATGCACAGCAATTTCAAATATGACTCGCATTGGCATTCAAGAACAAGAATTAATCAAAATCACTGATCATACCTATGCATCTTCTGAAATCCGATTTACAAATAAATGAAGAGCACCATTCGGAAATCCTGAATAAGTTGAATACACCATGTAGGCCTAAATCAACGAGTTCCACTTCTATTACGCACACGTCCAATATAACATCAATTGAACCACCAACCACATTCAAATTTGAAAATTGTACATTCAATAATTATTTCTTTTAAAATTATTCATTCGGAAATTCTGAATAAGTTGAATACACCATGTAGGCCTAAATCAACGAGTTCCACTTCTATTACGCACACATCCAATATAACATCAATTGAACCACCAACCACATTGAAATTTGAAAATTGTACATTCAATAATTATTCCTTTTAAAATTATTCACGTCTATTTTTTATGTCATCGTCGTTAATTAAAACTTTTCTAACACTTGTGTATATTAGTTAGGTTATGTTATAGCTTCTGCTATATGATATTATGTATAGACACGTATCAGAGATTGTTTAATATTAAGATTTATTGAAAATCATCTGTCAAGTGACGTTGATTACTGGGATTCGGATAATTGAAGTGGAATGTTACATTTTAATAAAAATGAAACTGAATCAACAAAGCCTTCTTGACTAGTAACATTGCCATCGTGTATAATAGATCGAGAACTTCTCGACAAGAAGGCATTGCTCACTACTGCCATCTAGCATGCATCTAGCGTAATATTTGTAATGTTGAGATGGTACAATAATACATTTGAAGACAGTTGTATTTTCGTAAGTCAATTAATATTTTATTGTATTGGAGTATTTCGTTACTTCTAATCTTTATATACTTTCTTCTAATCGTGTAATAGTCAAATCCCATCGAGTTTTGATTTTCTCTAGATAAATCAAAACGTCTAGTGAGATTACTGTTGAAAACATTCAAAATCGATGTTCTTCCAACAATACATAGCTTCGTTTTTGTACTTGTATAATGTGTAGATACGAATATAATACCTGCTGAAAATATTACAAACATAAACGTCTCCTGTACCAAGGGACTTTTCCCCCCTTATTTATGACCAATTCTTGCAGTTCCTATTGAATGATAATGGTACAAAACTGGAGGATAACATCAGGAGAAAGCTAAATATGTACAGTTCCAGAAAAAATGGCTCCCTGAATTTTGTTACACTTTCAATTCATTGTGCATGTTCAGTGCTCCGAAGTGGTACACAAGAGAGTGCAGTTATTGAAATTGATTTTACTTTGATTGCCATCGTAACCGTAAAGGCATTTGGAAAGATACAATGAAAATTGACCTATTCTTAATACTAGAAGAATACGAGTATTTATAAATCATGCAGTAACACAGAATGATGATAAACGAAATTAATCTGCAAAATTAATTAAAAGACACTTTTCCCAATAGTATTCGAACTTTGAACTCTGTAATATGCGAGCAAGCACGCTAGCACAGTGCTATCTAAATGCTAGAGATTAATTATCACAATCTGGGTTGTCGTATTGTATTGTGTTTGTTTGATAATGACTTTTAGGAATTCATTTGATCTGATTTCCAGATTAATTAAGTGCTTTTGCATTAGTTGTGAAATACCTTCCTGTAATACTACTCAAATAATGCTGGTTTTAAAACCGTTAATAAATCGTTGTGGTATGACTCGTATTCTTTAAGGATCTTTTTGTTTCTGGGTCTGTATATCTACGTTGACAAATATGAAGGGTTCACAACCAAAGTGGACCAAGTCCATGTGGAATAGTCCTGAGATATTGAGTCAGAGGGTCGATTTCTAAATCGAAGTCTAGACCACGGCCATGGCTTTAAACCGCGTATGGGTTTATAAAACGAGGTCTTTTTGATTTTCCTGAGCCATGGCTCGAAACCATGGTCTGAAGCAGAGACCACGGCTGGGGTAGGTTTAAAACCACGGCCTCATGTATACAAGATGGAGGTAGTAGATCAGCTGGATGATTATCAAAGGAAAATTTGTGTCTACGAGTATTAAATCCCCGGATTAGAGTGATGAGAGACAGGAATATTACTTTGTAACTAGGGCCTATATAACGACGATAATTTCAGGCGAATATTTCGATTTTCGAAGGAATCAATGCAAAATTTAGCAAGAATGCTAAATAATAGTCTGCAACGAAATGCAAGAGGCGGCGGGTTGACACTTCTTGTTGCTTTGAGGGAAGTAAGATATAATATTTTATATTAATTATACCTTTATGTCTATAAGACGATATATCTTAATCATTAGTCTTTACAGTAGCTTTGGACATTTATTTAATACTCGAAAATAATATGGGCCTACAAAAACATGAAGCAAACGTGATTTTGTCTTCTTATTAAGTTTTATGCTAGTGGGGTTTTCCACGTATTACTAGCCTATTATAATGTGAAAATATAACCATACTACATTTTAGTTTCAATTGAAATTTTAATCCAGTTAATATTTAGGTTATTAATTCCTTAGAACCGGGTTTTCAGGTAGTTAATGTTGATAGTAGTTATGAACAAATGATAAACTACAACATAAACGCTCAACTTGTGCTAATTATTTGGTTAATATCATTCTGGTACCTAAAAATCCGTTCCCTATTAAATACTAAGTAACGCTAGTATTTTAAACGCACATAATAAATCTGTAAATTAGTAAATATAGCAATACCTTAGCTGAGAACAAAAGAATGTAACTTACTGCAATTCAATGAAAATATTAATCCCGATGTTCATGTCTTCTAATATCGACTGTTTACAGGAATAAAAATCGATTCTTAGCTGCGTTGCCATATATATAATCCAAGAACCTCGGTTTCTTCTCAAGCCGCTTCTCGACTTCGTTTTAGAAATCGCATAAGGATTCAGACCTCGATCGCGGTATAAAAGCCGAGGTTTGGAACCATGATTTCGTTCGTGTTTTAGAAATCCTGGCTCACGCTTAGCAACCTTCACCTTCCATAGGAAATGCTGCCCTCTGTGGAGTAACAAATGAGTTTTGGACTTTGTTTGTTATGGCAATGAATAAATCTAAGTTTTCTTTATCCGAGATTGTATTAATCCACAAACTGATCTCTGGTGGACTTGGTCCACTCTGGTTGTGAGCCCCTCATATATCCAAGCTCCACATATATGAGTATTATTATTCATGGGTTCAAAAGTCTTAAAAAATAATGTAACATGTCCAGAATTGTTATGTTCCGGATATTCTGGTCCAGTCTCCTGCTTTATCTCAAAATGTATATAATACTTATCCAGTTTCTAAGCTACTAATCCAGGGGATCCCAGTTCGATTCCCGACAAAGATGTGCATATTTATGCTTTTATTGGACAGCGAGTGTATGTCTCTTATCTTGTGTGTTTTTTTGTGTTTTTTTTTTCTTTTATTAAGCGATACTTTTGCGTTATATACATTGATCATTTGCTGAACGAGGTTTGTTATTGGTGACAGTTTCTTAAGGTAGTTCATGTCACGTCGAAGAAATTAAATATATTTTTTTTCTTTTATTAAGCGATACTTTTGCGTTATATACATTGATCATTTGCTGAACGAGGTTTGTTATTGGTGACAGTTTCTTAAGGTAGTTCATGTCACGTCGAAGAAATTAAATATTGTAGTAGATTATTATGAGCATGTCAATGGTACAGATAAGGAGGCGAGACCTGGCATGTGAGTTGTCAGAAAGAGGGTTTGTTTCATGATGGTTAATATTATACGAATCTACTGACACGGAAGTTCATCTCATACTGAAAACCTATCTTCCCTCTATATACACATTGATGATATAACCTCGGCACATGATAAGATCACAGAACAGGTCTTGCCTCCTCTACTGTAGCACTGATGTTGCAATACGTTTAGTCATTATTGAATTTCGTAAGTTTCAGAAGAAATCGTAGTATACTTGCTGTCCTTAGTACTAAAGTTATTGAAAATGAAGTCACTTCTTGTAACTGATACGTATTTGTATTTTTCCTTTAATTCCTCCACGCCTTATTATTTTTTCCGACAATTTTTATGGTACAGGTAGTATGTGTTTATATTTCTGTTTGTACAAGTTGTCTCTGAAGTAGCGCATCGCTTATAACCCGCACTGAACTCGGAGTGAATCTTTCGCTATTGCCGGCGAGTGGAGGGGCGGGCGGCCGGCCGGGCAGTCGGCCGTCATGCGGTCGGTTACACAAGCTGCTTCTCAGTTGCAGTCGTACTGCCGTGCTGTGAATGTGTAAATATATACAGTTTTTTATGTTTCGGAAAAACGTGAAATGCAGAAACCATTTCTAATCACATATATTGCAGATTAGCTTCCTAATTTAATTTAATTCTAACTTCTAATTTAAAAACCGTTTACACACACTAAAATATTACATCATTTTGATATTACTATTCACTAAAGATTAATCAGCAGGCCTATTAGATATTTCACTACTACAAGCTGTGCAAGGAAAATCGCACAATTGTAGGCCTATTTATCATGCATTGTGACTGCAATTTCCACTATTGACTTCAACGTCAATATATAGAGTGTTCCAAAAATACGGGGCATAATTTCAGGTATGTATTTCCCACATGTAGACAATCAAAATAGTTCATTACAACATGTGTCCGGAAATACTTCATTTCCGAGTTATGGCCTTCACAACATTGAAATTCACCGGAACGTTTTTCTTTCCGCAGGTCGTTGTCATTACAGAAGATGTTCAAAATGTCCACCTCCTGCTTGAATACAGACCTCACATCGATGTCTCATTGACCTGCGAACACGATCCCAAACTCCAGGAGTATTGCGTATGTCCTCAGAACATGCCACAATTCGATTCCGAAGGGATTCCAAATCAGGCACCGGAGACGAATAAACCAATGATTTTAAATGGCCCCACAAGTAGAAATCGAGAGGGTTCAGATCAGGTGAGCGTGGAGGCCAAGCAATTGGGCCACCTCTACCTATCCATCGATCAGGAAACCTTCGATTCAAGTACCGGCGAGCCGTACGACTGAAGTGTGCAGGAGCGCCATCATGCAAGAAGTGAATGTGTTGACGATTGATCAGTGGAGTGTCTTCTAAAACATGAGGTATGGTGTTTTCCAGGAAGTTTGTGTACGCCTGCCCCATAAGTCTGTTTACAAGTACCTACATGGGGTCCAACTAATCGATCACCAATGATACCGGCCCACATGTTGAGGGAGAACCGCACCTGGTGATGAGATGGAACAGTTGCACGTGGGTTTTCATACGCCCATACATGCTGATTGTGGAAATTTGTTATGCCATCTCGTGTGAATTGTGCTTCATCTGTAAATAATACTAAGGCAGAAAAGTTCGGATTTACACCACACTGCTGTAAAAACCACTGACAGAACCTAACTCGTGCAGGGTAATCTGCTGGTGACAGGGCCTGTACACGTGTCAAATGATAAGGATACAATTGATACTCTTTCAACAGTCTCCAGACAGTCGTATGAGGAACATTGACTTGCAACGCTACCCTTCGTGTGCTGATAGAAGGAGTCATGTTCACAGCCTGCAGAATCTCCTCCTGTACTTCTGGAGTTGTAGATCTTGGTCGTCCCCTTCCCAAACCAGGAGAGTTAAATTTTCCATACTCGCACAGACGGTAATGGAGACGTACAAATGTCTTCCGATCTGGACATTGTCGCTGTGGGTACGTCTCCTGGTACAAACGACGAGCCAGCGCAGCATTGCCGTCCGCCTTACCGTACATGAAGTGTATCTCTGCCAGCTCTTAATTTGAATCTATGTTGCACAGTCTAACGCATACATAACACTGAATGTAACCTTCGCCTCGGAATGAACTGTCAGAGTGCCCTCTTAATGTCTCCTTTGACGCAACGACCTGCGGAAAGAAAAACGTTCCGGTGAATTTCACTGTTGTGAAGGCCATAACTCTGAAATAAAGCATTTCCGGACACATGTTGTAATGAACTATTTTGATTGTCTACATGTGGGAAATACATACCTGAAATTATCCCCCGTATTTTTGAAACACCCTGTATTTTTAAAAAGAAAGGGAAATGTTAGGCCTACTTACAGGTGATTAAATTATGAATTCAGGGAAATGGAAGATAATACAGTACCTTAATTAACTGGAACTTAATAATAATAATAATAATAATAATAATAATAATAATAATAATAAACACGTGAAAAGGGTATACCATACTGTTCATGTAAAATGTATTAAGTTTCTTTCATTATTTCCGAAAGGTATGGGGTATGAATTGAACAACATGAAGGTAGTGCCTTGTTTATAATATGTAATATCATTTTATTATCAAAAATGACAGCCATTTATTTTAATATAATTGCGACGTAGAAGTTTTGAAATTAGGTCTATTGCCCATAAAATATTTTATGAAGCATTTCATAAGTTACGGTGAGTCTTGAAATGTCACAAATGTCAATGTCATTCAAGTGTTCTGCTAGGAATATCTAGAACCGAATAGCTCTCCGAGCGACGGAATTGGCGTTACGTGGGAACCACTTTAGACCCATATTTCAAGCGCTGTGCGCCAGCTTGTATAATCTCGTAAGCAACGGTTCAGATTCAGCTAGCAAGCAAACATTCTCATATGGCAGATAAAAAAGTTATTTTTCTTTCCCACCGTGTTGATGTCAAAACAAGTGCTTATACAAATTTTGGCCACTCGAGCGCAATTACGAGGGCCATCAAGGAACTAAGTTTCTCTGGGTCCGTTTACATAAAGAAAACACAATTTCATGGAAAAATTTATTGGAACAGATACAGCAATTGTTGAGCTATTTTTTAAACATATTTCCCTTCGGAAATGAGACATTTGTCATACTGTGGGATCAACAGAGAGGTGCAGACGGCTGTCACACAATGGTTCCGATCCCAGGCGGCAGACTTCTACGACACAGGGATACAAAGTTGATCTCATGGTATATGACAAATATCTCAATTCCGGTGAAGAGTGTGTTGAAAAATAGCTCAACAATTGCTGTATCTGTTCCAATAAATCTGTTATCTGACCCATGAGAATGTTTCGTTGTAAGATAGATTAGTGCGACCGTTAATGGAATACGGAACTACGTACATGTTGGGATCCCTATAGAATATATCAGATAAATTCCTTAGAAAGAATCCAGTATAGGGCAGCTAAATTTGTTAAAGGTAAAAGAGAAGATGGAAACGATACGATAAAAGAACTTAAATGGGAAACTTTGGAAAACAGACGTAGGAAAACTAGAATAACATCATTGTATAGAGCACATCTAGGTCAGAAAGCATGGGTAGACATAACGGCTTGGTTAGAAAAGCCAACGTACTATGGTAGGAACGATCATGATTTAAAAATCAAATGTAGGAAACAGAAAACGGATGTAGGTAAATTCTCATTTTTAAATAGAACTATAAATGATTGGAATGACCTACCTGCAGCGGTCTTTGAGGGCTGTCCTTTCTTAAGGAGATTCAAGAATAACTTAAAAAGTTGTGTATAAAGTGCAAATTAAAATTAAGGTGACATTCAACATTTAATTTTTTAAGGTGACATGTATTTATCTAGCCTGACGAGTTACTTCCTTGGTTTGAATTGTAAATTATTTAAAAATAGCGTGTAAGAGGGCGTTAGACTAGAAATGTTTAGTTTAAATGTAGTTCTGTTTATAAGTATGCATAAGGATGTAATTATTTGACTTATTTGAACTGTTGTATCAGTGAAGCGAGGTGAGTCAGTGAAGTTATGGTTTTACAGTGCAGTGAACAGTTCCGATCAGTGATAATTTATAGCGTCAATGAAATATGTTCTATAGTGTAAGTGAAATGTGTTACAGAGTGTCAGTGAAATGTGTGCTAAAGTGTCAGTGAAATGCGTCATAGTGCCACTACAGGGAATGAGATGAGAGTAAAGTGAAAGACTATTGAAACTTATGTAGGGACTATACATAATTATGTAGGTTGTATTGTAAAATTAGGTATTTTATTTATGTTTTATAATTATTGTGTTAAATTGTATTGTGTATTCTTATTGTATTGTGTATAAAATTGTATATGTATTGTAAAATTGTATTGTGTATTGTAAATTTTATTGTGTATTGCTTATCATTTTATTGTGTATTGTTTATATTGTATATACCACTGCAACCGGGTGCTTGCCCACTTGCAGTGTAAATAAATACATACATACATACATACATACATACATACATACATACATACATACATACATACATACATACATACATACATACATACATACATACATACATACATACATACTGTACATACATACATACATACAACTTCCTAAAATAGATGACATTTAAGTTATATCATGATTATGATGAGGAATATTATTATTATTTTTATATCATTATTATTATTATTATTATTATTATTATTATTATTATTATTACCATTATTTGTTATTGTTACTCTTACATCAATAGTTGTAGTTGTAGCAGTGGTAGTGATGATAGTGAAAAATGGGCTATTTCTAATATTAAAAATAAAAGTAACGCAATGTGCTTTCTTTTCGTTTTTGTCATACTGAATACGGTTGGCTCTGTGATACCTAGGACCTATGAGATCTCATTAAAAACCCAAAACAAAATCCGCCTGAACACCCTATGTTCAAACAGTTTAGTATATTTTTAGGAAGCGAGAAAATAAAAGCACGTTATTTCCCCAGGGGGCGTTCATTTGGTATCAATACACAATGTTCTAGTTTGCTTTAGCTCCAGGACGCAACCCAATACCCAGTTTTCAGTTTCTGTGTGTGTTAAAACACACAATGAACTTGCATGAGAGAATGTGGAAATGGATCGAATGTTTGTCGCACGTAGGGTGGATCGGAAAATCGCCCTGAGACATAAAAACATATATTCACCCCTTCTCTCACTCTCTCTTTCTGTCTGGCCGTCCGTATGCAAAGCATAATAAAAGATGAAAACAATTCAAATATGGTTTTGAACTGTAAAAATGGAAGGGGGAAGTACTATTGAGGTTGTCAGTTTTTTTTAATTTTCTTCTTTTTTTTAAGCATTGAAATACAGGAATTGCACGCACGAATTCAGAGCCATCCATCCGGCTTGAAATAAAATGGATTCAAGTGGAGCTTGAGAATTATCTCTCTCCTTCTCTATATTATAGGCAAATGGTGGGAGGGGTCGACTAGAAAATATGTTATGCTGTGGTTTCAACTCTGCAATACTGAAGTGTAATTTTAGCTTAGGGAACAAAGTTCATCAACATTTTTTTCCGTCCGATTGCTTCTTTACAAAAAGCCTTTTAATTTTTTCCATTTACGCACAAAGCAAGCTCATGTGACTAACTCAAACGTACTGTAACTTATTTTGAGACAATTAAAGTACAATCATACATGCTTTCTGTGGAAACGAGAATTTCTGCAATGAAATTAGCTCATTTGAAATGTTGATTCACGTTATACAATCATTCCAAATGCCCTCCAGACATGTTTCATGACTGCCACATGTTTATTGTGAATGCTCCATCATAGTGATTAGCGCGCTTTGTTGTCCAAAGGGAACGGTAATGACGGAAGTTATTGAAACCAAATTTGAAATGCTGCAGGGGGTTCGTCATTTGCGCTCAGTAGTTTATGAACAACTCTGCTCGATACTTCAATGCGAAGCTTAAAGGCACTAAATTACATATTTTCAGATGACTTTTTGAAATGACCTAAACAGAGTTTTACAGATTGGTTCTATTAATTTATTTTTTATTTATTGTAAAGTTATCAATTTTTAAGCTTGTAGGCCTATATTGAATTTATACCGATTTTTTTACTCTTCCATTACATGATATTTAAAGAGAATATACCTATTTTGGTACTAAAAAATTAGTTATCGAGATTCTTAGGGGGGAAACAGTGGATCACTATGCGTAACACCGAGAAGTTAGCTTATGACTAAGGCTCGAATTTCTATAATCTAGAAAAATCTGGAAATACTAATATTAGTGATATTTTTTATTATTATAGTTCACAGACAAAACAATACATACACATAATCATTGAAACTTTACATTACATACTTTATAATTTGTATATAGGTATACAATTTTTTAAATAATTTCTAAACTTAACTATTTAATCTAAGATGTTTTATCTTGCACTTGCGTTTAGTTTTGTGCAAGACTCAACTCATTTTAGTAAGCTTATATTGATACAATTAGTATTTGTTCACTTGCCTGAGTTGCATTTCATGTTTCAATCTACAATGTGCAGCTATCATATATAAATCTTCCATTATTCTAGTATATTTAAATCTTTTGAATTTATATGTTTTATTTTATTTATAGACAATATTATTAAAAACTAAACCTTTTTTCTTATCCAATCTTTTCTTTCAATTCTAGCTATTTCATTTATTCTTTCCATTCTAATTTTTTGGCCAAAAAAGATATAGACCTATTTGCCTTTGTAACTTCATGTTATTATTATTCATAAGTTTTCTTATAGCTATTTCTTTATTCATTTATAGGAACTTTTCATTTATAAATTTCATCCGTATTTCTTTTGTATATTGACATTCAAAAACAATATGAATGTCATCTTCTCTTTGTCCACATAATGGGCACGTGCCTTGAAGTATTTACCTCCATTAGAAAATACGAGTATGTATGCATATATACTCCAAACAATACCAAAATATGACATAAAACTTGGAAATAGGACGCAACACAGATTAATTTTATTTTAAATAGGTTATTTTACGACGCTTTATCAACATTTTAGGTTATTTAGCATCTCAATGAGATGAAGGTGATAATGCCGGTGAAATGAGTCCGGGGTCCAGCACCGATAGTTACCCAGCATTTGCTCGTATTCGGTTGAGGAAAATCCGGAAGAAAACCTCAACCAGTTAACTTGCACCGACCGGGAATCGAACCCGGGTTTCGCTGCCAGGCGCATTAACCGTGGACAACACAGATTAAACATTGCCAAAAAATTATTTATATTACTTAGAAACCATACTTTTGTCACCATTCGACAATATTGCTTTTGTGAATATGAATTCCTTTTATTAGTCATAACGGACTGTTTACCCTATAAAAATAAAAAGGGGGAAAAGAAATGTGAAAAATATCCAAAGTCCGTCCTCTGAGTGACTTATTTTTACAGCTATGTTAATTGTTAACATTGTCTCTGACCCTTTATAACTATCTGGCAACAGTGGGGTTGGGACCTCTTAAACGGCCGGCCCGAATGGCTCAAGCGGTAGGGGCACGGCATGTCTCTATCGCTTGGTCCGGAGGGTTGTGGGTTCGAGTCCCGCCTCGGGCATGGGTGTTGTGTTCGTATTAGTGTAAGTAAAACAAAGGAAACAAATGAAAACGAAAACAGAAAACAAAGATAACTTTGGTAAACGGCCTCTGGCCGGTCTAAATTAAAAAAAAAAGCCTCGTATGTTTGGGAGGGGTGAGGAGGGTGAAGGTGAGACTGACCAGCAACAATATGGCCTTAGTCTGAACATTCTTTTGCCCATTGTGTTTTGACAACTTACTACTGGCGAGTTCAGTTACCTTCAAACTTCCTTTGACCACAGGACATAAAATCCAAAATAAATAACCAAAAACAAACAAAATCTCTTGCCATTATTGGCACAATAATACTTGAAAAACTGTTAGAACTATTGTAATGTGACCGAAAATATGCTCTTACACCATTCGTTTGGTCAAATATGAATTAATGCTAAAATATGGTGAAATATGAATTTATATGACCAATAAAAATTGTGTCATCTTGTTCAGAAAATCTAGAAATGTGATTAATTTAAGTTTGTAAAAAGAGACCAGGATAAAAGCATGGTATGTCATAGAAATCAGAGCCCTAATTATGACATTCTCCCTATTTATTTGGCTACATTACTTAAGTCAAACGACTTCACAAAATTATTAGAGGAATTTTGTTCAATTAAGAATTAGCAATTTAAATTTATGTGGGAACGATGAGCATGAAATAGAACGTTTACTAATATAACATTGAAGTACTTGAACAAATGGCACAAACTGGCGATTTGAACAATATTAAATATAGACTCTAGTAATCTTCTTTTAGATTTATTTTACATTTAAAATTTAAAACAGAGCATCATGGTCTGCATAGCCGCCTTAGTAGCTCAAAATTCAGATCCAGGCGATAACAGAATTATATTTATGGCGGACAAATCCAAGGTTGTGAGAGTTATTCTCCGGTATCTCCCAGTTTTCACTCTCCATTTAGCCAAAATATTGCATACTCCATAATTCTCCTTTCATTATCATCTCGGTTTAAAAAAATTGAGCATCTGAGTTACGGCAATCCTGATTTGTCGTTGTGTGATGCTTTTTTGTGGACGGTGCTGAAAGAACAGCGCTTCATACCCATTTCTTGTAGTCTAGACGAACTTGGCGCAAAAGTCGAAACAGTTGACCAACATTTAAAATGGGACAAGCATATCTCCTTCCTGTGTAACAGATTGCGTAAAAAATCCATAAATTTTCCACTCTACGTTCTTATTTACCTATTTATGTTCTGAATACTGTGTACTTAGCTCTCTTTCAATCAATAATTGAGTATGGTATATTAGGTTGGGGAAGAATGGCAAAATCAACTCTCCATCCTTCAAATTTGCTCAAAAAAAGAATTATCAAAATTTGTCTGTATAAACCTTGGTTACCCAACGAAATTAATTTATCAGGAAATTGGTATATCAAATGCAGAACAAATTTATAAACAAATATTGCTGATTTATTTCCATAAAAATCACAATTAGTTTAAATTTGATCCTCATGAATACAATACGACACACAACTACAATTTCTTTCTGAACACCCCCAAATGCCACACACTGCTGGATTAAAACACTGCAGGAATTTTGGACCCAGAATATATAATTAATTAATTAGAGCTTACCCTGAACTAAGTACTCTGAACACACATAGATTCGGGAAACAAATTAGATTAATTATCTCATTGGTTTGTTTTTCCTTTAGCTATATGAGTTTAAAATTGTAATCTACTGATCGTGTGCTTTGTATTCTTTATATTTGTATACGTCATTACATGGTCTGTATTTTACTATATATTAATATTATTGTGTTGAATTAATACTCTTCAATTTTATATAAGTAGACTGAACTGCGCCCGAGCACGAGCTTCTGCTCTTTCGGGCTGCAATGCTTAATGCAGTGTAAACCTCCTGTATTAAATAAAGAGATTTGAATTAAAATTTGAAGTTCTGCACAGTTTAACAGTGAAGCAGAGTGATACTGTGGTCACTAGGTTGATAAACCGTATGGAACATGTAGTAGGGTAAAGTTGTCTATTTCCGTGGTACTCCTAAACTTGTGATACTTTTTTTAAAATTGAATGTTAGTCAATGCTTTGCCGTTCGACCATAGCGCCAGACATCTTTCTCGAAAGACTGAATCTTTCAGCTACTTTTGAGACATCGGTGAACATCCTAGCAAGATACCCAATCCTTTGACATTCAGTGAAAGAAACGTATCACGGAATTAGGCAACTTTACCCTACATATGTAAACATAGATATTAAATTTTAAAGAAGGGAAACAAAGAAAAGGGCGTGAAAAATTACAATTGCAGTGAATGTGGCACCATATGATTAATTAGGATTTGGCAGGATTTTTTTAACACAATTATCACAATGTCATCCCTCAGAGATGCTGGCAGAGCAAACTGCCGTCTAAATTCTTCGAAAAAAGCTGGTATAGTCCCTCGAGCACTTACGAGCAAGCCGAATACCTCAACGTGAATTAAGGCATATCTCAGCTTGAAATAGTTGACTGTAGGCTCATAGATCGACTTCTTCTCAAGGTGGACCTCGGGTGACTGATGACATCCTGCTTCAAAACGTATTGTGGGGTCCACAGTGATGCCCTGTTTATCGTCAGCATTGTACGCTAAAATGTCTACTCGTCTCGTTGAACCATTTTCAGCTAGACAGGAGATTTCTTTTTCTACTACCCAGCCCTTATTTCTTAATGCGGCAGCAATTTTGGATCTTACAAGATGATGTCTAGAGTTTCTCAAGAGCAATCCCTGTTCACAGAATCCAAAGACGTGTGCTAAAGTTTCAATCTATATTTCGGTTACCTTTCTTTTGGGCCACCCCCTCGAAATGTTGTCCTGGCTCCGTCTAGAAGATCGTAGGAAAATCCACTGTCTTTCCCTTTTCTTTCACATATTGCATTTCTCCACTCCTGTCTACCTTGCGTCTCGTTTTCAAAATTTATCCACCCATCATAACCTAGACACACGATTACAACACTCCTCAATATTATCCATTCCCTCTCACCGAACATCCTCATATTCATCTTCTTTCACTGTGGCTGTTCCTCGGCTTTGGAATTCCCTACCGAGTAATGTCAGGGACTGTCAGACATCAAATCAATTTAAGAATAGGCTAACGAGATATTTTTCTAACAATTATTGTCAACAATAATAGCTGTTTCAGGTTTCTCAATGTTTAATGATTATATATATCACAGATAAATATCTAAATTATATTATTATTATTATTATTATTATTACTATTATTATTATTACTATTATTATTACTATTGTTATTACCCTACTAATATTATTATTATTATTATTATTATTATTATTATTATTATAATAACTATTTCTTACCAATGTTTATTATTGTCACACTAACATTAGTTATCCAATTTTCATTATTTACTTTCATGTTGTTTTATGATCTAGATATTAATGTAATAACTATGTAAGCAAATGTATTTAATTAGAATTAGAGTCTGGCTGGGCGGAAGAGAAGGTCTACTGGCCTTAGCTCTGCCAGATTAAATAAATAAATTATTATTATTATTATTATTATTATTATTATTATATGCAAATTTTGTGTCTTCATTAAGTATATAGACAGTTGTTCCGAACCATTTAGGCTGTCTATCGCGAAGAGAGAGATAATAGGCCTACTCGGGAGAAGTCTGAAAAGTTTGACAGGTGGCATTGATTTTTGTTGTCAAAACAAAACACGTGTCATGTAAATTAGTTAATATATACAGTAGGTCAATCGTCTTGTTTAAACCCGTTTCATACTTTTGTGAGGATTTTTAACTAAATACAGATATTCACAAGTACACTTCTTTTATCACGACCAGGACTACCACCACTCATAACGATGGACAAATACAAGAGAAAAATATCCAATCCCTTTCAGATGAATATGAACATCCACTTCCTTGCCGGAAATTGAACTTGAGTACAGTGAATTTGTAACAGGATTTACATTCGCATGAGCCACAGCGGAAGACGAAAACATACGAAGTAGTAAATTAGTAAAATAATACATACAATATGGTATACACGGAGACTCGACAAGCAAAAGTAAAAAGATAATGGAATCATTAGACATGAGGGTGCTAAGAAAAATTACAAATATAACGTTTCTCGGTAAAGTAAAAAGAGCGCTATGAGAACAATGTGTAACATTGAAAACATCAATATATTGACACAATGAGAGGGAGGAAAATTTGGACCTACATGTTGATAGAATGAGAGGTTTCTAGATTGTACAAAACGCAAGAGATTAAGTAGACCATCTATGGAAAGGAGTTTGATACGTCCAAGGAGGAGATGGCTGGACACCTGAATTCTAAGTCAGGCCAATCGAATGTGGAATAGACATATGTCTAATTACGAAGAATGAAGGACAATTTAAATAAAAAAATATATTACGTAACTACAAGTAACCGTATCTCATATTGTATTATGTCAACAAATGTATGTATTTATGTATGTATATATTTTTTCACACTGCAAATGGATATATTCCCGGTGGCAGTGGTAACTAATTACACTCAATAATGACAATAATAAACACAACTAATAAAAATACAATTAATAAATTAATAATAATAATACTTATTATTATTATTATTATTATTATTATTATTATTATTATTATTATTATTATTATTATTATTATTATTATTATTATTATGAGCATCCTAAATTAAGTGAAGCACGATCAATTAAAATAACATTTAAAGTAAATCTAATTATTTGTATCTTAATCCTAAGTTCGAACTAAAACCCACGAGTATGATATGTTCATACCTGCACAAGTACCTTTCAGCACTACACTCATTTCGCTGACAACTCACTCACTGCACTGGAACTACGACACATTACACTGATTCTATCTTGATTTCAC
The DNA here is from genome assembly GCF_040183065.1 of Periplaneta americana. Classification (NCBI taxonomy): domain Eukaryota; kingdom Metazoa; phylum Arthropoda; class Insecta; order Blattodea; family Blattidae; genus Periplaneta; species Periplaneta americana. Next base: position 31,280,589 of record NC_091125.1, read on the forward strand.
TAACACTTCAAAAACATTTTACTGTTCAAATACTTTGCACTTCACTTACACAACACACTTCTTCACTGATACATCACTTCAAATAATAAAATATCAAGTACAACCTTTGAACAGTGTGTAGAATATACTACCGTCTATTAGTAAAGTCCTTAAGCCTATTTTTAAATACATTTTTGGTTGTTGGTAAAGCCTTTAGTAAGTCTGCAGGTAAAGCATTCCAGTCCCTGATAGTATGGTTGAGAAAAAAAAATTCAGTGTCCGTCCTCTGTCTACTTTCCCTCAATTTATATGAGTGGTCGTTCCTTGAAGAGTAATTTGGCTGCTGCAACCTATTTTTTTTCTCTACAGGCAGGCTCACCTCTGTATGTTTTTAACATTGCGCATAATCAAATTCGCGTTCTCCTGTCCGTAAGTGTGTCCCATTGTAATGGTGAATTATTACGACAACGCTTGAGAGCCGTTTTTGAATCTTTTCCAGTGTCTTAATATGTTTTAATCTTTAAGAATCCCAACATGCAGCACCATATTCCATTACCGGACGAACTAGTGATTATATCCGATCTCTTTGAATTTATCAGAGCCTTTACTTAGTACCCTCATCACAAAGTTCCATGCTATCATGAATTAAATGGTAATTAATTATAATGATGAATTATTACGACAACGCTTGAGAGCCCGTTTTTGAATCTTTCCCAGTGTCTTAATATGTTCTAATCTGTAAGGATCCCAAAATGCAGCACCATATCACAGTCACGAAGCTCAATACTTATTAAATATGCAAACATAGATAGTTGCTCACCACCAGGCTCGCTACTATCGCCTCATCACAGAGACTTTCCCTAGCAGACGATAAAATGTATTGTACTTTCGATATCGTGTTATTTTTAAAAAATTAACACCTTCCTTCTACTATTGAAATATGTAATACATAAGGTTTATATATTATTTTCATAAAATATATATTATTATTATTCTATAAACTCACCTTCTGGATCTTTCGGAAGAAGGATAACTCTGACCTCTTTTTCTTACAATTTATAGTGCTAGAAACGTCTCCTTGTCGCATACGTATTATTGAAATTATTGTATTTTAGCCATTTACAGTTATTACACCCGTAATGAACATTTCACAGTTTACACAACTTTTCACAACAATGCGAAATACGGCACAATCAATGCCTTTTCGATCCAACCCGTAATGTACCATATGTTCGAGTTTTCTATTTCAGTGTATGGAACTCAGTGAAATATTATAAACTTTATTGTGTATCATTGCTAAGTTTTATTTAGTGTAATGTACCGGTATCCATAAGTTCCGTTTACTTCTTGGTGCATAATATGTTGCAGAAATATTTACAAAATATAATCTGTTCGAATCAACATTTTAAGTTTAGAATTGAAGCTATTTTGAGGTTTAATAAAAAAGAATTTATATTGTGATTTTAATTTCCTTAATTGTAGGCAGAAAATTTATCATACCACTCCTATGAAATTAGTGTACGTACGATTGTGTTACTTCGTCTCTTAGGTAGAAGATAAATACAGTAATTCAGCACTCTATTGTAGTATTAAAATACAGACAAATTGAATGTCCGGAGTTTCATACGTGACATTATGTTTAATTATAATGTATAATTGCGAATGTAGGAATATGTTAAATATAGTAAACATAACCTATAATTTCCATATGACATAACATCAACGAGTTGCATAACATACATATGTAATGGGAGCGCATTGGAGACCACTAAAATTAGACAGAAAAAGGCAACTGGTACAGTAAACATAAGCTATAATTTCATAATAATATCTAAATATATCTGCGGTGCAACTGAAAATTATTCAATCGTGCATAAATGAATGTACAAGAATTTCGCAATATTTAATCGAAATAAAGGCAGGTATTACACATACGAACAACGTAATTTTCACAGCAAAAATAATATTACTCGCAAACGAATTATGTCTGAAGTGTCTCATAATCATTGTTTTAAATTTTATTAATGCAATTGCACTACATTTTAGAGAAACATACGTTACTCTTTATGCATTCAAACTAATGTATATGGTTGAAACGCGAGTCACATGGTCTGCCTTATGGCCTGTATTAGATCACGATGGCAGTGACACAGTCTATTGTTCCTAGTACTCACAGCGCTCCAAGCGGCTAGCAACTATCGCGAGAAATGCAAAAAATCATCCTAAGCTTCGTGACTGTATATAGTAGAGTGTGACTATATTCCATTACTGGATGAACTAGTGATTATATGCAATCTCTTTGGACTTATCAGAGCCTTTTCTTAGTACCCTCATCACAAAGTGTAACGCTCTCCATGCTATCATGAATTAAATGGTAATTTTTATTTTTTATTTTATTGGGTTATTTTACGACGCTGTTTCAACATCTAGGTTATTTAGCGTCTGAATGAAATGAAGGTGATAATGCCGGTGAAATCAGTCCGGAGTCCAGCACCGAAAGTTACCCAGCATTTGCTCGTATTACGTTGAGGGAAAACCCCGGAAAAAACCTCAACCAGGTAACTTGCTCCGACCGGGATTCGAACCCGGGCCACCTGGCTTCGCGGCCAGACGCGCTGACCGTTACTCCACAGGTGTGGACTTAAATGATAATGAATGAAAATTCACTTTGTAATAGAAGATTATCTAGCAAATTCCGCTTCTTTTATTTAATAGGAAACGGCTATATTGTAGGTGGTCAAATGATCAGTTTTCCCCCTTCCTGAAGATAGGCGCTTCAATTTCTTGTGCCTGAACACATTTCATTAGCGCAGTGTTATTGATTGATAGTGTGATAAAACAATCTTAGAGACGCCAGAATCGCGTTTTGCTGTCTAGCTACAGGTTGATGGAACGTTGTTTTGGGTTTGTATTGTACACAAGCGAAATATAATGAATCCGAAGAAAAACTGGACACTCGTGAGGAAGGGTGAAGTAGTGATATAAATAAAGCAGGGAGAAGAAAACAATGGCTACAAGAGTTTACTCTCTCCTTGATTGCTTGGAGACGGAGGTACGCAGAGTGTATCAATCCTGGTGTGAAGAGTCTCTTAAGCCTCCAACTGCCTGCAGCACTCGACTCGTTACAGTGTTACCTGCTCTGTGCTACGGAGTTCTCGTTACTCTGCTCAGCTTTGTGTTGTATAGCAATGAATAACTTTTACAACAAGCAGTTTTAAAATAGCCACTAGAGTTTCGTTACCCATCTTACTCCTCAAACCATGTCAAATAACACATTTAAAAATAAAACAGTTCATCTCTCAAAGCCTTCACGAACAAACACCAGTGAGTAATTCTATGTAAGTATGTGAAATACATTTTCTTTCAATATTGTGGTTTCTTTTATTTCAATCCCACCACATTTCCATTAACACATTATCCTAATCACTTTATTCTATATATTCTTTTCTTGTCTTCCATTGAAACATAACCTAAGATAATATTTTCGAGATGTAGGCCTATTAGAGTATAGGCCTACATCTCAGGGATGCAGAACTGGCGAGAGAGGGGTGGGAAGCATGGGGAAACCGTTGTTCCCCTTCCACAGTCCACCGGCATTGAATGACATACCTGCTGCCCGTACGCAATCACATAAGACAGATTCTGAATACAAATCCCCTCCCCTACCAAGTCGAGACGCGGGGGTGGAAGGAAGGGGTGAGTGACGTATTCCGATGAGTGACGTAACGCCACAATTGTCGTCCAGTTCTGCAAGCCCGCTCTATATGGGCATACGGGGTGCGAGCATGACATCTAACTTATATTTGAGACAACGAAGGACATTATAAGAAGAAATCATGCATTCCTTTGATGAAATAATTCATTTCCACGACCATGCCCTTCTGACGTTGTGTATAAGTGAACGTCTAATAAAAAGTAATGCCCTTGTTTTGAAATTAGACACATCTACAGAAGTGAAAATAAACTACTTGTAGGTACTGCTATGTTAGTTATTATTATTATTATTATTATTATTATTATTATTATTTCTGGAATCGTAAAAAATATGTTAATCCCTTAGAGAGAGAGAGAGAGAGAGAGAGAGAGAGAGAGTAAAATAGGTGTAAATAAAGAGTTTTAAACCAACAATTAACACCAAAATACGCAAAAACCGACATAAAAACACATCATACCCAGCAAAAAAGACAAAAACTACAGCAGAAAAACGTACATACAAAACAACATTAAACATCTACACTACACAAAAAATCAATATAGCAGAAATAATGAATACAAACCTGCATGTTGCAAATAGCACACACACTACACTAAACGGAACTTGAAGAGGTTATAACATACACAAAAACAGAATAACACAAATAGGCCAGAAAATAAAAAAGACACAAAGCAAACTAGCAATGCTAAAGACACAACAAACAACAATATAGAGCACGAAACACAAATTCCACCCGAGAATATTCAACACTACCAACATAATACTGAACCATAATGAGCGTAGACTACCTAAAAAAGAATTTAATTTTTATCCCTCTTTCTCCTCAGGCATATCTCAGCTCATATTTTGAACTCTTCTTCTTTTTAATCTAAACACCACGAAACGTTCCGTGGAACTACCATAACGTGGAGTTGAGATAAGACAGAAATGTTAATTCCTTAAATGAAATTAGACTTCACGTTTGTGGCTTCCATGCAGTATCCAACCTATGCCTTAAACAATATAGACGTATATAAAGAACAGTTGTTTCGTTTTTATATTAAATTGTTTTGCCATAAAACCGAAAATTATTGTATACAGTAATATGTTATAGGCCTATTTTATGTTTTGTTAATTTGATGGATTTTGGGTTTTCATCCTTTCCTTCAGTCTTAATATCTCCGATGTTTCGAACTACTTACAGATTCCGTCGTCATCAGTCATGTCATCCAGATCTCAAGAATAATCCACTCCTTTGAATCCGTCATGTCTGGTTAGTCCAAACAACTGGACAAAAGTATCGCCTAACTAAATTAACATGGTTATAAATAATTTTAGCCTCGCTACCACATGCAACCATATGCATATGAATGCGAATGAACGAGTAATATACAGAGTGATTCACGATTAATGGCCCGCTCTTTATGAATCAGTTCTAGAGGCAATTTTGAGCACAAACTAATAAATAGTTACCCTCATCTAAATATTAAGAAGATTAAAATTGAGATAAAACCTAATAATTTTATCCTTCTAGGTAGAAAATCTAAAAATATCAATATTCATGCACGAATTATAGAAACACATAGTGGTCAGTAATAATAATAATAATAATAATAATAATAATAATAATAATAATACATTATTCAGCGTGGCAATTAATGTTTCTATATACTCCTAATTGGACCGTTGAGCAACGTAAACATATTACATTTTGTCCGACAGAACAACAAAAAAGTTCTCCTTCTCATTCTTTACTGCTTGCAGAGACAGAGTTTGTAGAACGACATGATACCGCCACTGTTTGCCTTCAGTACGTGAATGAAAAACACAGCAATGTACAGGAAACTCCTCATACCCGTTTGAATGTCTGTGATTACACGATGTAATCACGAATCTGATTTGGTCACCGCTGATCTAGGCTACATCCTAAGGTAAATGAACACCGTCCGAGAGGATCGTGTAGTATGTTAAAGCCAGAGAATTCACGTTACCTAGCAGTCTAATACGCGTCTGAAATTAAAACTATCTCCAACTCTAAACCGAATTCCTAAATAATACAGAAGAAAATATCGTCTTTGAATGCAGTTGAATACTCTAATGCCTGGATATTAGTTGAATATCCTGACTATTCATTGCAATTTCCCTTAGTAAAATGTTTGGCCTCGCCAGCTACACACAACACTATAAGCTCTGCCATGTATAGCAAAAGAAAATTCAGATCTGTCGAAGTATGAGGATTGAACAAGAAAGACTGAGACTAATTTTTTTTACAGATGTTTATTAATCTACTTCAGTGTTTACATGATCTTTTTCAAAGTAGTCCCCTTCTACTTGAATGCGTTTGTTATAGCGTTTCTTTCAGTCCTCGAACACATGACGCAGGCCATTCTTTGTCAGGTCTTTGAGAATCGCTTCACATTTCTGGAATTAATTATCGCCGGTGACGAGTCATACATAGCTGCATTATTATGATCCTGAAGAAAAACAAGCCAGCACAGTGTGCAAATCGCTAGGTTCGCCAACACCAAACAAAAAGACGAAAGCTGTTCCATCTGCAGGGAAGGTGTTGGTGACCACGTTTTCTTGACTGTAAAGGAATAATTTATCAGTATGCAGTTCCTCTTCATAATACTGTTACAGGAGCACACTACACGTCAGTATTGGCGACACTGAGGAAGTACGTTGCAAAGAAACGACCACAACTTCATCGGGGTGGGTGGAGACTGCATCATGACAACGCACGGCCTCACATCGCGAATCAAGTCACGCAATTTCTTGCTAAATTGAACATAACCTATGTACCACATCCGCCTTATGTGACTTTTTTTATTCCCATCACTAAAGGCAAAACTCCGGGGCATTCGATTTGAGAACTTTGAAGCAGTCCTCAAGAAATGTGAGGCGATTGTCAAGCACCTGACAAAGAATGGCCTGCATCATATGTTCGACAACTGAAAGAAACTCTATAACAAATGTATTCAAGTAGAAGGGAACTACTGTGAAAACGATCATGTAATCATTGAAGTAGAGTAATAAACATCTGTGAAAAAATAATCAGTCTCAGTCTTTCTTGATCGGGCTGATACACGAGCCGATTGCAGATTCGAAGACCTGAATAGTGTTCGGACTTACTTACACTTTAAAGTTCTGTTATCGTCAGATGAAATCAGTACAACCAATGAGGAGTGCAATACGAGTATTCTTGGGTTTAATATAAATGAATCGGGGATTCCAGAAACAGCATATGTCATGAAAAATAGATTTTTTAGTAGACACAAAAAAACGGTATTACTGGTGGTAAAACACATCATTGGTTATAGTACTGGCTTCTTCAGACAGAAACCTAATAGATGTGTCGTTTTATACCAAATTTATCAGAATATAATGAATTGTTAATTAAATAACTCAATATATAGTAGCTTGACAAGTGCTGTTTCTGCAAGGAATCAAAATTGTAGTATAAACTAAAGTTTATTTGTCAAATTAGGGATATAATATTATATGCATAGACCTACTGTGTACTTAATACATAAGTTCAGCATATAAATGAACTTATTTTTCCACAATAGGCCACTGAAGAATATTATTGTAAAATTCTTGATATTCATGTGGTATGTAACGCATTAGTTTGCGTATATCGTCAGGCTTCTCTCTTTAAATTGGCACGATTTTTTTCTGAATATGCCAACGAAGAAGATAAATATGGTATTCTTCTTTGTACTTACACACAAACATTCTCATGGGGGCAGATAACAAAATTAATATTTTTTGTTCCATCATTTTAATAATGTCAAAAGAAGTGCCTACATATATTTTGGTTACTCGAGCGCAATTACGAAGGCCATAAAAAAATGTTTCCCTGGGGCCGTTTACAGAAAGAGAACAAAATTTCATGGAAAGTTTTATTGGAACAGATATAGTATATTCCCCACCAGAATTGAGACATTTGTCATTTATTGGGCTCAGTTTTTGTATCCTTGAGTCGTAGATGTCTACCGTCTGGAATCGAAACCGATGTGTTGGCACATGTCTTTGGAATGAGTTGTTTCTGCGCGCTTCCAGAATTTCACAGGTCTCAAAATATGAGACGGCTATACTGACATGTGGTTTCTGCATGGAATGATAACCTATATCAACAGTCCATGAAACTCGAATAGACTCATTTAGCCACAAATAGAGACATGTGCTGTTTATGCAATCCCTGAGTCAAATTTAATATAGGCAAGATATATTTTCAATGTATTATTAGAATGACTCAAAGATCAAATTTTTGTGAAGAAAAGTTGTGTTCAACCCTGAAGACTTGAAAGTAGGGCCTACGTTTCATGATAGCCTTGAATGACGTCGAGACTTTTTTTTATCGCGATATATTCCCATTTCCACTTACCTCGCCTTAGTATTTATTCATACGCAATCATATGTTATGCCAGCATTTCACGGATTAATAGGAAGGTGTTGCATTCATATATAGTTGTAAGGAGCTTAATGCATTTGAGAAAATTTCTTCTCCCATGAGGGCTCGAATCAGCGTGCATTCCGTAACGCGAGTCGTGGGCAGGATGCCTTAGACCACGACGCCACGGCGCGGGACACTACTATACTCACAGACATATTTTTATAAGTCAGTTTGTGTATTAACTAAAATCACTATTCATATATCGAGAGTAATTTATGGAATATGAAGCGAGTGTCAGTACTTGGAAATCAGGATTTATAACCAATCATTACATTTTTTTACAGTGCAGTACGTAGTTAGTTTCCTTCGCAATACAAGAAACAAAGAATAAACAACCCGAGTGGTACAATTTAAAAAGCTCTTTCATTATTCATATTGAAATATATCTAAAGCGAAGAACTTTAATAATAATAGTCGATAAATTCTTGTAACTACTCATACACAGCACATAAATACATCACAGGAAATGAATTACAGTTCAGGTGTTTTGCATTCACAGGGAGCTGTATTGAATTAGACTTCTGTGTGTACAGCAAGCTGCGAGTACCATACTGCATACACAGACGCTGGATTCGGAATGTTTGACCACTCTGTACATAACTGGAGGGGCTTCATCGTTATCCAGTCAGCCCCACACCTGTCTTACACCGGCTCATCCTACCTTGTTACGTGTCTCCTCCTGCCCCCTCGTCCAGCCCATATCTCCGAAACCTTTCCACATCTCTCAGATAGTATAAGCAGAACCTGAGGCGTTAAAACAACTTGCAGTTCATAATTTTAAGCTCGTAAAAAATTCCATTCCATGTCTTTTACTTTTTTTGAACCTCGTTCCTTTAACTTACTCCATATAAGTGAACGCGGCCACACGTAACCACCTGCCTCTCAACCTGTTGTCCCGCCTTTGTGGTTTCTGTAGAAACAATCGTATATAACAGTGTTAGCAGCCCCAGCCACGCTCCGGAAGGCGTGATTACACTATCCGGCTTGCAATGAAATTCGACACTAGGCACTGTAGATAGGACGCTATTGTCTTCTGCCCATTATAGCATAAACTGTAATTATGGGCTGGAATTGCTTAATTGTTTTTCTCAACTACATAAAATATTATAAAATTATTCCATTTCTCTTCTGTCTATTTATTTGTTTTTCCTTTTACGTTCAGGAATCAGTGTACACATTGCGACGCAAAAATATGCTGCCACGCTGTCATTATGTAGGACAGTCGTTACACGCAGAGAAATTAAATTATCTACAACAAATAATACTTTTCATAACAATTAGTTTTAAGCTACGGTTTGTTTACGGCGATCATCGCCGGACGCACATCGCCGGCGATTATAAACGCTAGCGATGTTCGTCAGGAAGTGGTTTCTTTATCAGCGTACATCGCTGTCAATTCTCATTTGTTTTGCTGCCGTAACTCGATTCAATATTTCTACATGGCCTTCTCTAAATATCGATTATTGAACATATATGTGGCGATGTGCGTCCTGAATTTGCTTCAGAAGCAATCTCCAGCGATCTCCGTCGCGTCCAACGATCTGCGCTGGCGATCATCGCTGTAAAGAAGCCGTGCGCATTCATTTTAACTGCTAGCAACTCCAGGCGACAATCGCCAGCGATGTGCGCCCGGCGACGATCGCCGTAAACAAACCGCAGCTTCACAGAAAATGGAAAAATATATCATAGATTGTTGTGAGTTAAGCCAAAGTCAATTCTATCACTGCTTAAAAAAAAAGAAAAGAAAAAAGAAAGAAAGCCAAATCTTCGACACCATTTTGTGATGAAAAATTATTAATGAAGGAGTGCTCAGTTTCTGTATTTGAAGTTGTGTGCCCAAATAAACATTGATGTCTTGAAGGAAATATGTTTATCTTAAGCTACAGTTACTGGGTGAGATGTAAACCTCTTATTGAATATTGAGGAGACATTGAAAACAAAATTGAGAGCATGTACATTTTTACTCATTTGCATTGGGAGAAAGCACGTATATAACAGATAAAGCTCAGTTGACAGTCTTCATTCGTGGAATCAATGACGAACTTAAGGTTGTTGAACTGTTGGCTCCATGTCCCTTGTAAGGAATTGTGAAAGAAACAGACACAATCAGAAAGCTACGAAAATGATTCTTGTATACTTCCTGACCTGGTAGAGTGTAAGAGACGACCCTATGGCCTTAACTCTGCCAGTATAAATAATAATTATAGTTACAAATATGATGGGGTGAGGTCTTGGAGGCAAGATGGGTTTTCGATGCTGATATAGGAAGGATTTGAAGCTACTGGCCATGAGGATTATCAGATACTCATCAGGCGATGGAACCTGGCTCTGTCAGAGCTGAGGCAGGATGTTCCACCTCTCAACATCGGGTTCACGAATGCAATCTAGGCCACCTGTCAAACTTGGACAATCATCATATACATGGCCTAAAATGGGCCAAATGAATCTTAAGTAAAAGGATCCGTCGGAAAACCAAAGCCGAACCATGTCAATGGCTTTTGTCAATTGGCCTAGATTCGATTTTAAAAGCATGTTGGTATCAAATATATCTAAGTTTATTACAGACGAATTACTTATCAATAGTACACACGTTGAACCATTATTATATTACATGAAATGGTATATAAAAGTTTTTGACAAACGTTTTCGCCATAACTATGGCATCTTCAGGTCATATTAAAGAAGGACACAATAACACATGATGAACACTTAAAATATTCAGTTTAAAACAATCGTTAAAAAGTTTAAAAAATTGTGTGGCAGGTAGTTTAAACATATGTCATTAAATAATATACATGTAGCATGAAATTAACATAATGAAAAACATAGAATAGGCAATTAACACTGTACAGTATCAATTAGTGCAGTGTTAATTGCCTATTCTATGTTCTTCATGGTGTTAATTTCATGCTACATGTACCTATATTTTTAATGGCATATGTTCAAACTGCCTACAACACCAGTTTTTTTTTAACTTTTTAACGATTGTTTTAACCTGAATATTTTAAGTGTCCATCATGTGTTACTGTGTTCTCCTTTAATATGACCTGAAGAAGCCATGGTTATGGCGAAAACGTTTGTCAAAAACTTTTATATACCACTTCATGTAATATCATAATGGTTCAACGTGTGTACTATTGATAAGTAATTCGACTGTAATAAACTTACATATATTTGATACAAGATTCGATTATTTATACCTGTTTTAAATTTTGGACTTCGTGTAAATACGTCAACGGGTTTTGTTACAATTTTCTGCTGAGATACATTGGGTCTACAAAATATGTAGTTAGAAAAGATTTAGACTATTCACACAACAGCGAAAGACTGTATTATATTATTATTATTATTATTATTATTATTATTATTATTTCTCCTTGGCTGTGGTTAGCGTGTGGAAGAGATGTGCCCGTAAGGAGGAATAAGATTGCCCCACTCCTTGTTCACACTTCATTACCTTCACTTTACAGTTTCCGCATATCTTGCGGCAGTGGAGTGGGCTTATAACTGGAAAACGATGCAGTAAAGCCTTTATTCCGAAAGCTGTAAAACGACAGCTGGCTATTCAGAATAGATGGGAACATCCCCGCGCTCCACACTTGCGATGACCTGAATTTCAGTGCGATATAAATAACACCCATGTGTTTCAGTTTGCACAAGAGTGTTCGCAACACAAATAGCATCTCTGAAAGTAACTAATATATAGCATACAATAACTCCTGTTACTTGTATATACATGCCTTTCGAACTTGAGTAAAGAAACAACACTTAGAAGTATCCAATATCAGACAAAGAGCAACAAACTGAAATAATGTTCTAATAATTTTTCGTCTCCTTACTATTAAAATAGTTTTGTCCATTTTGCTTCCATTCTTTTCTCCTTTTCCAATTATTATATTACTCTTCTCCCTCCTTCTCCTATTACTTTCTTATAATATACTATTCTTGTTTTCAATTTCGAATTCTTCTTCTTCATACGTTTTTTCCTCTTCTTCCGTTCTCTATTTCCTTCTGTGTAGTTCTTTCTTTTCTTATATTATTTCTCTTCTTCTACCTACTATATTTTGTTCTGTGATGTTCTTTCTACTTTCCTTATGTTTTTCTCTTCTTTACCCACACTCTCTTTCCTTATGTATTCATTATTTTTCTTTTCTTATGATATTTATTTTTATTCACGCTCTTTACTTTCTGCTGTGTACTTCTAATCATCTTATGTTCTTTCTCAACTTCTCCTTCGCTCTATTTTCTTCAATGTAGATATATCTATTCTTCTTATCTTCTTCTCCCGGGTCATCCTGGTTGGCGAGTTGGTATAGCGCTGGCCTTCTATGCCCAAGGTTGCGAGTTAGATCCCGGGCTAGGTCAATGGCATTTAAGTGTGCTTAAATGCGACAGGCTCATGTCAGTAGATTTACATTAACATTAACATCTTCTCCCGGTCTTTCAGTCCATTCTGTGTAGATATTTCATTCCTTCTTATTTAATTTCTCTTTTTTTCCCGTTCTTCATTTCAATTTCTGTACATATTCATTTCCTCCTTATGTTCTTCTTCCTTTTCTATTTTTCTATATTACTCGTACATTCTGTGTAGATATTTCTTTTCTTCTTAAGTTGTTTCTCTTCTTCTTCGGCTCTTTATTTCAATCTATGTAGATATTCCTTTTCTTCTTAAGTTGTTTCTCTTCTTCTTCCGCTCTTCATTTCATTCTGTGTAGATATTCCTTTTCTTCTTAAGTTCTTTCTCTTCTTCTTCCGCTCTTTATTTCAATATAAGTACATATTCCTTTTCTTCTTAAGTTCTTTCTCTTCTTCTTCCGCTCTTTATTTCATTCTGTGTGGATATTCCTTTTCTTCTTAAGTTGTTTCTCTTCTTCTTCCGCTCTTTATTACATTCTGTGTAGATATTCCTTTTCTTCTTAAGATCTTTCTCTTCTTCTTCAGCTCTTTATTTCATTCTGTGTAGATATTCCTTTTCTTCTTAAGTTGTTTCTCTTCTTCTTCCGCTCTTTATTTCATTTTGTGTAGATGTTTCTTTTCTTCTTAAGATCTTTCTCTTCTTCTTCAGCTTTTTATTTATTTTGTGTAGATATTCCTTTTCTTCTTAAGTTTTTTCTCTTCTTCTTTCGCTCTTTATTTCATTTTGTGTAGATATTCCTTTTCTTCTTAAGTTATTTCTCTTCTTCTTTCGCTCTTTATTTCATTTTGTGTAGATATTCCTTTTCTTCTTAAGTTGTTTCTCTTCTTCTTCTTCTTCCGCTCTTTATTTCATTCTATGTAGATATTCCTATTCTTCTTAAGTTCTTTCTCTTCTTCTTCAGCTCTTTATTACATTCTGTGTAGATATTCCTTTTCTTCTTAAGTTATTTCTCTTCTTCTTCAGCTCTTTATTACATTCTGTGTAGATATTCCTTTTCTTCTTAAGTTATTTCTCTTCTTCTTCTTCCGCTCTTTATTTCATTCTATGTAGATATTCCTTTTCCTCTTAAGTTATTTCTCTTCTTCTTCAGCTCTTTATTACATTCTGTGTAGATATTCCTTTTCTTCTTAAGTTCTTTCTCGCCTTCGTCAGCTCTTTATTACATTCTGTGTAGATATTCCTTTTCTTCATAAGTTATTTCTCTTCTTCTTCTTCTGCTCTTTATTACATTCTGTGTAGATATTCCTTTTCTTCTTAAGTTCTTTCTCGCCTTCGTCAGTTCTTTATTACATTCTGTGTAGATATTCCTTTTCTTCTTAAGTTGTTTCTCTTCTTCTTCCGCTCTTCATTTCATTCTGTGTAGATATTCCTTTTCTTCTTAAGTTCTTTCTCTTCTTCTTCCGCTCTTTATTTCAATATAAGTACATATTCCTTTTCTTCTTAAGTTCTTTCTCTTCTTCTTCCGCTCTTTATTTCATTCTGTGTGGATATTCCTTTTCTTCTTAAGTTGTTTCTCTTCTTCTTCCGCTCTTTATTACATTCTGTGTAGATATTCCTTTTCTTCTTAAGATCTTTCTCTTCTTCTTCAGCTCTTTATTTCATTCTGTGTAGATATTCCTTTTCTTCTTAAGTTGTTTGTTCTTTCTCTTCTTCTTTCGCTCTTTATTTCATTCTGTGTAGATATTCCTTTTCTTCTTAAGTTCTTTCTCGCCTTCGTCAGTTCTTTATTACATTCTGTGTAGATATTCCTTTTCTTCTTAAGTTCTTTCTCGCCTTCGTCAGTTCTTTATTACATTCTGTGTAGATATTCCTTTTCTTCTTAAGTTGTTTCTCTTCTTCTTCCGCTCTTTATTACATTCTGTGTAGATATTCCTTTTCTTCATAAGTTAGTTCTCTTCTTCTTCAGCTCTTTATTACATTCTGTGTAGATATTCCTTTTCTTCTTAAGTTCTTTCTCGCCTTCGTCAGTTCTTTATTACATTCTGTGTAGATATTCCTTTTCTTCTTAAGTTGTTTCTCTTCTTCTTCCGCTCTTTATTACATTCTGTGTTGATATTCCTTTTCTTGTTAAGTTCTTTCTCTTCTTCTTTCGCTCTTTATTTCATTCTGTGTAGATATTCCTTTTCTTCTTAAGTTCTTTCTCGCCTTCGTCAGTTCTTTATTACATTCTGTGTAGATATTCCTTTTCTTCTTAAGTTCTTTCTCGCCTTCGTCAGTTCTTTATTACATTCTGTGTAGATATTCCTTTTCTTCTTAAGTTGTTTCTCTTCTTCTTCCGCTCTTTATTACATTCTGTGTAGATATTCCTTTTCTTCTTAAGTTCTTTCTCGCCTTCGTCAGTTCTTTATTACATTCTGTGTAGATATTCCTTTTCTTCTTAAGTTCTTTCTCGCCTTCGTCAGTTCTTTATTACATTCTGTGTAGATATTCCTTTTCTTCTTAAGTTGTTTCTCTTCTTCTTCCGCTCTTTATTACATTCTGTGTAGATATTCCTTTTCTTGTTAAGTTCTTTCTCTTCTTCTTTCGCTCTTTATTTCATTCTGTGTAGATATTCCTTTTCTTCTTAAGTTATTTCTCTTCTTCTTCAGCTCTTTATTACATTCTGTGTAGATATTCCTTTTTTCTTAAGTTCTTTCTCTTCTTCTTTCGCTCTTTATTTCATTTTGTGTAGATATTCCTTTTCTTCTTAAGTTGTTTCTCTTCTTCTTCCGCTCTTTATTTCATTCTATGTAAATATTCCTTTTCTTCTTAAGTTCTTTCTCTTCTTCTTCCGCTCTTTATTTCATTCTATGTAGATCCTTTTCTTCTTAAGTTATTTCTCTTCTTCTTCAGCTCTTTATTACAGTCTGTGTAGATATTCCTTTTCTTCTTAAGTTATTTCTCTTCTTCTTCAGCTTTTTATTACATTCTGTGTAGATATTCCTTTTCTTCTTAAGTTATTTCTCTTCTTCTTCTTCAGCTCTTTATTACATTCTGTGTAGATATTCCTTTTCTTCTTAAGTTATTTCTCTTCTTCTTCCGCTCTTTATTTCATTCTATGTAGATCCTTTTCCTCTTAAGTTATTTCTCTTCTTCTTCAGCTCTTTATTACATTTTGTGTAGATATTCCTTTTCTTCTTAAGTTATTTCTCTTCTTCTTCAGCTCTTTATTACATTCTGTGCAGATATTCCTTTTCTTCTTAAGTTATTTCTCTTCTTCTTCAGCTCTTTATTTCATTTTGTGTAGATATTCCTTTTCTTCTTAAGTTATTTCTCTTCTTCTTTCGCTCTTTATTTCATTTTGTGTAGATATTCCTTTTCTTCTTAAGTTGTTTCTCTTCTTCTTCTTCTTCTTCCGCTCTTTATTTCATTCTATGTAGATATTACTATTCTTCTTAAGTTCTTTCTCTTCTTCTTCAGCTCTTTATTACATTCTGTGTAGATATTCCTTTTCTTCTTAAGTTATTTCTCTTCTTCTTCAGCTCCTTATTACATTCTGTGTAGATATTCCTTTTCTTCTTAAGTTATTTCTCTTCTTCTTCAGCTCTTTATTACATTCTGTGTAGATATTCCTTTTCTTCTTAAGTTATTTCTCTTCTTCTTCTTCCGCTCTTTATTACATACTGTGTAGATATTCCTTTTCTTCTTAAGTTCTTTCTCTTCTTCTTCAGCTCTTTATTACATACTGTGTAGATATTCCTTTTCTTCTTAAGTTATTTCTCTTCTTCTTCAGCTCTTTATTACATTCTGTGTAGATATTCCTTTTCTTCTTAAGTTCTTTCTCTTCTTCTTTCGCTCTTTATTTCATTTTGTGTAGATATTCCTTTTCTTCTTAAGTTGTTTCTCTTCTTCTTCCGCTCTTTATTTCATTCTATGTAAATATTCCTTTTCTTCTTAAGTTCTTTCTCTTCTTCTTCCGCTCTTTATTTCATTCTATGTAGATCCTTTTCTTCTTAAGTTATTTCTCTTCTTCTTCAGCTCTTTATTACAGTCTGTGTAGATATTCCTTTTCTTCTTAAGTTATTTCTCTTCTTCTTCAGCTCTTTATTACATTCTGTGTAGATATTCCTTTTCTTCTTAAGTTATTTCTCTTCTTCTTCTTCAGCTCTTTATTACATTCTGTGTAGATATTCCTTTTCTTCTTAAGTTATATCTCTTCTTCTTCAGCTCTTTATTACATTCTGTGTGGATATTCCTTTTCTTCTTAAGTTATTTCTCTTCTTCTTCTTCCGCTCTTTATTTCATTCTATGTAGATATTCCTTTTCCTCTTAAGTTATTTCTCTTCTTCTTCAGCTCTTTATTACATTCTGTGTAGATATTCCTTTTCTTCTTAAGTTCTTTCTCGCCTTCGTCAGCTCTTTATTACATACTGTGTAGATATTCCTTTTCTTCATAAGTTATTTCTCTTCTTCTTCTGCTCTTTATTACATTCTGTGTAGATATTCCTTTTCTTCTTAAGTTCTTTCTCGCCTTCGTCAGTTCTTTATTACATTCTGTGTAGATATTCCTTTTCTTCTTAAGTTGTTTCTCTTCTTCTTCCGCTCTTTATTACATTCTGTGTAGATATTCCTTTTCTTGTTAAGTTCTTTCTCTTCTTCTTTCGCTCTTTATTTCATTCTGTGTAGATATTCCTTTTCTTCTTAAGTTATTTCTCTTCTTCTTCAGCTCTTTATTACATTCTGTGTAGATATTCCTTTTCTTCTTAAGTTCTTTCTCTTCTTCTTTCGCTCTTTATTTCATTTTGTGTAGATATTCCTTTTCTTCTTAAGTTGTTTCTCTTCTTCTTCCGCTCTTTATTTCATTGTATGTAAATATTCCTTTTCTTCTTAAGTTCTTTCTCTTCTTCTTCCGCTCTTTATTTCATTCTATGTAGATCCTTTTCCTCTTAAGTTATTTCTCTTCTTCTTCAGCTCTTTATTACATTTTGTGTAGATATTCCTTTTCTTCTTAAGTTATTTCTCTTCTTCTTCAGCTCTTTATTACATTCTGTGTAGATATTCCTTTTCTTCTTAAGTTATTTCTCTTCTTCTTCAGCTCTTTATTACATTCTGTGTAGATATTCCTTTTCTTCTTAAGTTATTTCTCTTCTTCTTCAGCTCTTTATTACATTCTGTGTAGATATTCCTTTTCTTCTTAAGTTATTTCTCTTCTTCTTCAGCTCTTTATTACATTCTGTGTAGATATTCCTTTTCTTCTTAAGTTCTTTCTCTTCTTCTTTCGCTCTTTATTTCATTTTGTGCAGATATTCCTTTTCTTCTTAAGTTGTTTCTCTTCTTCTTCCGCTCTTTATTTCATTCTATGTAAATATTCCTTTTCTTCTTAAGTTCTTTCTCTTCTTCTTCCGCTCTTTATTTCATTCTATGTAGATCCTTTTCCTCTTAAGTTATTTCTCTTCTTCTTCAGCTCTTTATTACATTTTGTGTAGATATTCCTTTTCTTCTTAAGTTATTTCTCTTCTTCTTCAGCTCTTTATTACATTCTGTGTAGATATTCCTTTTCTTCTTAAGTTATTTCTCTTCTTCTTCAGCTCTTTATTACATTCTGTGTAGATATTCCTTTTCTTCTTAAGTTATTTCTCTTCTTCTTCAGCTCTTTATTACATTCTGTGTAGATATTCCTTTTCTTCTTTAGTTCTTTCTCTTCTTCTTCAATTCTTTATTACATTCTGTGTAGATATTCCTTTTCTTCTTAAGTTCTTTCTCGCCTTCGTCAGCTCTTTATTACATTCTGTGTAGATATTCCTTTTCTTCTTAAGTTCTTTCTCTTCTTCTTCCGCTCTTTATTTCATTCTGTGCAGATATTCATTTTCTTCTTATTTTCCATCTCTTCTGCTCTTCTTTTGCTTTTGACGTTCTTTCCTTCTTTATGACAGCAATTCTCCTTTTATTCTTTCGTTCCTTCTTTTCTGACGTTTCTCTTTCTTCTCCTTTGACTTTATTATTTATCTCGTCTTTAATTCCTTTCGGTATTGTCTTTTTCTTTCTCTTGTCTGAAATAGTTTCTCCGTTCTTCATTCTTAAGTGATAGATATTTTCTTTACTTCCTTCTTACTTCGTGCTTTTCTTCTTTTCTACTGTATATTATTTTCCCCCTTCCTTCTTGCATCCCTAGGAAATAATTTTTTATCTCTGTAATTTTCTTTTTAACTGTGTCTTTCTTCTCTGTTCTTGCACTTCTTTTTGCGTCTTATCTTTATTTGTTTTTCTACGAGTAGGCCTACATTTATATTTACATACTATTTTTATAATACTAGTATTAGTTCTATTATTTATTATTATTGGTTTTGTGCGGAAACCAATCCGCAGTAAGTCTAAAATTCCACATTCAGTATTCCCAACCTAACACACATAACAATTTCCCTCTTCTTACCGCTTAAGTGACATATTGATTTTACTGCTTTAGGCTTTTAACATATTATTTTTAGAGACGTTCAATATAGTAATAATTATAAATTGGAAACGTACCACTGCAATTTCACCTAAATTGCACTGTTAATTACTGTTTTTAAATATTTGCAAAAATTGAGTAAACTCTAAATCATTACATAACCTTACCGTGTGTTTTAAGTTCGCATTTATAGACTGGGGGGGGGGGGAGGGGAAAGACAGACGTATATCACGACCTGCTGGAGTATAGCAAACACAGAAAACATTTTAAAGCAACAATGTTGAAGACAGGTATTTTTGTTTTGCAAGTTTGCCATCATTGAACAGAAACCAAGATGGAGATTTCATTGCAACTAATTAGAAATTCCTCTTTCAGGTATGTAATAAACGATCTTCGCACAAAATAATGTACGATACACGAGCGGTATGTTTCCTTTCAATTCTCGGAAATTAAAAAAGCTCAATTACGTTTCGCTTTTTCAAACTTTTCCTCGAACATGAAAACTTCAATATGCCGCTCTTGTAACGCATATTACTATTTTAATTCTAGTGACAGTGATGAGTGTGGTTATGAAAATAATGAATCACCTTCACAATCACCATCTATCTGAGACTGTGTCTGGTTTTTCTTTTCATGTCTTCCTTAATGTATTCATCGACTCTAGGAATGTCAGATGTGTTCAAAATTTAGTAAATAATGTTTTTCCTCATCTGGAAGCTCATTTCTTCTAGTTTTAACATATATAACTTTTACCTATTATCTCAGTTTCACAATTATTTAGGCATTTATAATATAAGTGCACTATACTTTCTATACCTTATGCCATCTTCAGTGTCTATTTACTCCTATTTCACATTTTTCGACACTTATGGACATAAAAAGTAGACTTCCAATTGGGCGAAAAACTTCATTGAGGTACTAAATTGAAGCTTAAACATGTAACTATCTTGTAAACCAAATTATTATTTTCAATCGATTATAATTAATTTATTCAATAAATATACAAATAAATGTATGTATATTTTTTTTCTAAAGTGCTTATATAATGTGGTATACGGTACCTTTTGAATGGTTCAAGATAAATACATAATTTTTGTATGTAACATTCTCTAGGCCTATATGTAGGGGATCATTTTCGCGAAAGAAGTTTTACTTGGGTCAATTTCTAATAGTTAGATCGGTCCAAAATTTTATTAATCTTTTTCAAAAAAAAAAAAAAAAATTCTTTCGGCCCCGAAATTCGATTTTCAATTTTGAGTTATATAAATTGCTTAGTTTACACCCAAGAATTGTGTCACCAGTTTGAAAGACTTGAAGGTAAAAATGTGGATATTTGTCCTAAGAGTCGATGAATACCTTAAACGTCCAAGTCATTTCTTTCGTTTGGCTGGTAAATTAGGGCATCTTTTACCAACATTTCATATCCGCATGTGCATTTCATTTTTATTAATTTATCTTGCATTACGTGAATACAAGTTTCATTGAGTTTGAATATTAAATCTTTCTTTCTTTCTTTTAGTTGGTTATTTAACGACGCTGTATCAACTACTAGGTTATTTAGTGTCGATAAGATTGGTGATAGCGAGATGGTACTTGGCGAGATGAGGCTGAGGATTCGCATAAATTACCTGGCATTCATCTTACGGTTGGGGAAAACCTCGGAAAAAACCCAACCAGGTAATCAGCCCAAGCGAGGATCGAACCCGCGCCCGAGCGCAACTTCAGACCGGCAAGCAAGCGCCTTAACCGACTGAGCCACGCCCGTGGCTTTCTTTCTTTCTTTCTTTCTTTCTTTCTTTCTTCCTTTCTTTCTTTCTTTCTTTCTTTCTTTCTTTCTTTCTTTCTTTCTTTCTTTCTTTCTTTCTTTCTTTCTTTCTTTCTTTCTTTCTTTCTTTCTTTCTTTCTTTCTTTCTTTCTTTCTTTCTTCCTTCCTTCCTTTCTTCCTTCTGATTGCTCTGATTCATACAGAAGTCGGTGATGTTAAAACGCCACAGAATTCTGTCTCTTCTTTTTCCACACGCTCCACATGAAGTTTTCTGTTTTGCATCACAAATTGATTCGAAGTTTACGCAAGGTTGTACTAATAAATTTGCCTTAGGAGATTTTCTAGGAAATTAAAATGAGCGAACGGCTTTAGGGTTTAATTAAACTGCTTTTGTTAATTTTTCCAAGAAACGCGACATTATTATTTGTCCAATTAAAGACAAGACTGACTTCTCAAGTTTATTCGCACTATTGTATAGAACTGCTGTACTTGGTCATCAGCATAAGGTATTATATTCAGTCGTCAATAAACGCTCGGAAATAAGCTTGGATTTTATTGAATTTCGACCAGCCTACTCCTTAATTTATTATGCTATTAAAATACGAGTAATTTTTATTTTTAAAATTCGTATAAAGTTATTTCATGTTACTATGAATGAGCAAGAAATAAAGTAATGGCTATACGTAGAATAAGAAGGTAATTTAACTTGAAATAACTTAAATCGTAAGTACTTACAGTTTATTTATATTCCGGTTAAACAATATTATAATTTGACACATTTAGAAATCGTACCATTTGCAGACACTTTTTCTTAAGTTATTCTACGACTATGGACGAGGTAAATACTCATAATAAATTTAAGATATTACACAAAATTAACGCAAAATGCTATCCCCAGTATAGCTCAAAAGTTATGTTTCTGGACCAACTTATACAACATTTGAAATTATTTTTTTTAAATTCTCATTATCTTGTGAATAAAAATTCGTATACTTCCAAATTTTATGACATAAAGAAAAGTAACTTTTTTTTCGACCACTACATAGTTGTTATTGGTTTGGTTTACCGACCTACGACATGTGGACTGGCCGGCGTTAGTCTTCCGTCTGCCGCCCACTGTGCTCTCCGATTCCCCTTTACGTTGGACGTTCACATTCGTGTTGTGTTGAATTGTGCGATTGTTGTGAGTGAAGTTTCATGTGAGATATCGCATAGAACGGCTCGCTATTTGACCCCAGAAGAAAGAATGTTCGTTTGCATAGCATATGATAAGTATGAATCGGGTCGCCATGTCTGTATGGAGTTTACTGCTAAATTTCCTAATATTCGATCGCCGACGAGGCAGGCAGTACATAAGATAGTAGAAAAAATTAAGGACATGGCATTAAATAAAAAATGTCATAGAAACAGATAAACTTTAACATAGGCTAAATTAAATTACAATGCTTCTCTTCTGAACATTCGCCAGAAAAATCGCTGAAAAAAAATAGCTCAACAAGCTGGCGTGTCTGTATCATCTGCATGGAATGCAACATGTTTATTACATCTTAAACCTTATCACTGTACCCCATTGCATGCTCTATGCGTATAAGAAAGTTACCCACGTTTCCTGGTGAATTACTGCCATTGAAGAATGTGATCCCAAAAGTCGCTCTGTCCATACGTATATATGATTTTTTAGACCTCTATCATAATTTAAGCATCTTTTCTTCCAAAACAACTGCAATGCTTGTCTAAAAATTGGTGTTATTGTGAATGTCACTTAAAAACTCGCTCAGTCTGTAGACCAGTGGATAAAAAAACTAGCCCAGACCTATCATAAAAATAAACTGAACGCGTTTTGGTATCACACTCTTTAATTGTTTTCAGGAATTGAAAAAATAACGAGTTATAAATTACAAGAATTTCAGTGGAAGAGCTGGGGAGAGAGAAAGAAAACATATTTACATGATATTCCACTTGTGAGGGACAATAGGATGACATTTTGAGCATATATTATAAGGTAGGTCTAAGTATGTTGTAGATTAATTGCGCTGTTACGGTATTACTTCTGGCGGCCGCAACCGCAGTCCTCGTCGAGGACCGGCGCACCGGTACATCGGTAAACCAAACCTATAACAACCCTGTATAATACATTCATTAGGTAATTTAAACATACAATATATTACAACTAGTCTATAATTACTAGTAGTTTTATGGCATGTATAAACCCAAAGTTGATTATAACTATGATTGTTACAGTTTATTTTATAGTTTTATTTTGTAGTTGAGATTAGATTATGAGTACTACGGAATCATAACACAAAATTACTTGCACCTTACAAATAAATTGTGATAGATATATAGCTGTAACATGGTATAGATTTTTACAAAACATAAAATTATATCCGATAATATTATTCAATATTGAAGTCAGTATCAGCAATTCTCATTTGCAGGGTGATTCACGAGGATTTACCGCCACTTACGGAGCTTATTTCCGAAGACATTCTGAGCAGCAAATATATCATATAAACATGTGTCTTAATCTCAATAGTTTCAGAGTTACATTAATTAGAAGTTTTTAGTAAAATACCTTTTTTCTTTAGTTTTAAGGGTAAAAAAATATTACAAATAGAGAATAAACTATTCAGAAGTGTCATTTATTTAATTGCCCATTGTCCTGAAGCTAAAATTGTGTTGTTAATTGTTTTGCACAGATTTTGTTATTCCATTTTTAACAAATTACATAATTCTTACACACTTATCACAAAAATTGTTACAAATCATACGACTTTAGGAACTTGATTCTTTGCAGTTTAATTATGCATCCTAATGTACAGTCTTAAAGAATTTACAACGGTGGCGTTATTTGTAACAATTGTTGTGATAAGTGCGTAAGAAAATGTAATTTTGTAGTTAAAAATCGAAAAAGAATTCTGTACGAAACAACTATGGAATTGACAACACATTTCTAGCTTCAGAATATTAGCTAATTAAAGAAATGATACTCCTGAATATTTCATTCTTTATCTGTAATATTCTTTTACCCTTAAAACTCAAGAATAATGGTATTTTACAAACAACTTCAAATTAGTGTAATTCTGAAAATATTGAGATTAGGACACGTCTATATAGTAGCTGTATATGACAATATATTTTGCTCACAATGTCTTCGAAAACAAGCTCCGTAAGTGACGGTAAATCCTCGTGAATTGCCCTGTATATAATACGGTGGCTAAATCTGGACATCAAAGCTGTAATATGAAAATAAATTAAAATTATCGAACAGTTAACCATTATAACAGAAACATAAAATAAGTAAGGTGGAGGAGGAATGGTGAACGAGAGAAGAGTTCGTGGGAGAAGAAGATATCAGATAATAGACGAAATTAAGATATATGGATCGTATGCGGAGACTAAGAGGAAGGCAGAAAATAGGAAAAATTGTAGAATGCTGGGTTTGCAGTGAAAGACTTGCTATTTGGCAGGACACTATGTATATATATTACAGAATTCGAAAGTGAAATCCGTAAGATTCACAAAGAAACGCACACACAATTACAAAAATAATTAAATGAATTCAGCTTGTTTCACTATGTCCAATTTCAAAATGGAAGAACTAATGGTTTAATCGACCATAATATGGTGGGAGATGACTCAGCAAATTATCGAA
This sequence comes from Periplaneta americana, assembly GCF_040183065.1. Classification (NCBI taxonomy): domain Eukaryota; kingdom Metazoa; phylum Arthropoda; class Insecta; order Blattodea; family Blattidae; genus Periplaneta; species Periplaneta americana. The sequence continues at coordinate 31,304,922 of NC_091125.1, forward strand.
AAGACACAGGTCTGCTTGTATAGACTAGTTCGCGATAATGATAATTGAAAACATTCATAATCTTTTTTACCACTCAACTTTACTGGTCGTAAATGTGATTGAAGATTATCAAACACAATAACTTAAATTGAAATATAAAGCCTCTTTCAAATTAAAGATGTGAAATGAGGATCCAGTCAGATTACTTGCATAAATAACTTGGGCTTACCAGTTAGTGCTCCTGATGTTAATAAACTCTGGAATGAAATGCACCTGCTCATTATCATAAATGTTCATTAAGCATAATACCACAGTGCAGTGTGTATGAACAGGAACTACACTGTGTTATTAACTTTGATTATGTACACTGACCCAACATGCTATAGTCTCATGTGCATTACAGCCAGCCACGGTATCTCCCCGGTTAATGTTAATTGCATAAAATAAATGCTACCCAGTATATAGAACGGAAACTTTTAGCACTATACTATTTCATGCAAGAATTAGTGTACCTCTGTTCAATAAGCTTATCCCTGATTCGTGGAAGCGAATTTTACATGATTTATGAATTCGTAAATTGTAATTATACGTTGAAATAATCAGAATTGTGTACGTGCATAAAGTACGAGGAAACAGGTGCCTGTGTGTGACATATTTTTTGTTACACTTTGTTTACGCAGCTATTAAAATATTCACTGCATTATGGGCTTCTCGAACTTAATCATGCGGCCGGGAACCGAGACTTAAAAAATCTTTATTTACTAACCGTCAAGGAAGTCTACTGCTGTGGAGTAAAGGCTGGTTCATAATAAACCGGAAAAGGAAACGACAACGAAAACGAGAACGAAAACATTGTTAAAATAAATGTATTTAAATGTGAACATTCAAAATTAACTAGAAGCTTGCCGGAGCCCGGGAACGGGTACGTGGAAGATAATTTGAATGCTCACATTTAAATACATTTATTTTAGCAATATTTCCGTTCTCGTTCTCGTTCTCGTTGTCGTTTCCGTTTGGGGCAATTTTCCTACTTGAGGTTTTTTCCGAGATTGTCCCTTAACCGAATGATGCAGAATTATTGTTGTGTAACTTTCAGCGTTGGCATTCGGATTCATTTCGCCATCATTTCGCCCAAGAAGTGTTGAAGAGAGGAAGTGTATTCCTCTCTTCTACACTTCTTGGGCTCACCCGAGCGACCTGCGTCCTAGTCCCAGTCCGTAGCATCTCCTGAAGGGGGACTAATAGAATAGAAAAATCAAGGAAAAAACTACTATGCAAAATGGAAGGTGTTCAGTGATAGTAACATTACAGAGCAAATACTTAAAATAAAAAGAACACTGCCTACTGCACACTCCGCTATGTAAAACGCTCTCCTTGGAACTGAGAAATCTAATGTAAAGGTGTAGGCTTACACGTTCTTATTTTTAATATATTTCTTCTTATCAGTTTTCTGACGATTATGAAAAGGTCAAACTGCATGTTATACAGAACGTTCACGTATATAATGTAGGTCGACCGGGCGGCGCGCGACCGGCACGAAAGCCTTGCAACACGCGGCAAACCGTCTCCCGCAAGCTCGGCAGTCTAGGTCAGACTCTCTGTAGGACTGGTTTTGTTGACGTTAGATTGACTTTCCTAATTTGATCATATATGCACTATTTCAAAGGATATGTCAGCGTTTGGTCTCAGGTTCAGAAAAATCTCATTAGGGTATGTTTAGTAGAGTGTTCAACTGAATGCTTTCTCACGCCACAGAACATTTCTCTGGCTGTAGCAAAACGGCCACAAGTAATGTATATATGTATGTATGTATGTGTGTATGTATGTATGTATATATGTATGTATGTGTATGTATGTATGTAGTTGGGTAAGAATAGCCAGACAATGCTTCTGGTCTAGCTATAATTACTTTAGTTACTTATTTTTTTGCATCACCTCGTATGTATGTTATGAATGGATGGATGGATCCATCTTACATCCGATTCTTACAGAAGATAATGTCGCTATTTGGTGAATACTCCCTACATTTCTCATCATTGTCATATACCTTTACGTGATGGTTTAAAGGGCGGAAAGAATTGATAAAAACTCGATTTTCTTTTATTTCTGAGGTCCTCTACATTATATGCATCCTTATCATTATCAACACCGTCATTTTTATTCGTCCTGCCTGATCTTACTTGCGTACTCTTATTCATTCATGTATTTCTCCTTCCTTCTTAGTAATACTTTCTTTCCTTCTTCATCCACTCCTTTTTCAGATTTATTTTTTCTCTTTTTATTTTCTTTTCTTATACCTTTTCCTGCAATTGTCCATTTGGCGCCACTTCTTATCTATTCTACTTTCCCTCTTTTCTACTCTTCCCCGTCCTATCACTACCTCTTCTAGATTCTTCTGCATTTCTCTTTTTCTCTTTCTTCCTCCTAAAAATCACAGCATCCGTAGGCCTACAGTTTAATGCACTGCAACTCAGTTGTATGATACGAAGGATGTCCAAACAAGAACGCCGGATTTAATAATGGAAATAAATGCAACAAAAACAGATAACAAAGCCGATAGCAGTGCCGCCAATCCACCAATAAAAGATATAGTTGGAACATTGCGCCATTGTCTTATTGTTGGTTTGTCGGTTATCTATTCTGCTATCTGTTTTCTTGCATTTATTCGCATTATTAAATCCGGCGTTCTTATTGTGGCACCCTTTAGTAAAGAGAACACAGTATCCAGTTTACATGGGACGTTTTCGTTGAAAATGAAGTCTGTTGCGTCTGTTTCAAAATCACGCATGATAACAAATTAAAGAAGTCGCAATATGTGACCAACAAACAAACCTGGACAATAATACGGACTTTGGTTACATCGCGGTTTTAAATGAGATAAAGGGATAAAGCCAACACATACGTACCGGTGTTGTAGTTCAAATAGTGTCTATATTGATGTCGCTGTGTCAATATAATACGCGGAATACCTTGTGCTGTCATGTAATCTGTATGACTCTCTACGGTCTGCGACATAACGCTTCATTGCTTCTGATGAATCATCATTCCAGAGGTGACAAATGCGTAATGCACGAACTCACCGTGGCTTCAAGCTAAACAACCTGGGATCCAGAGTCAGCTATTAATTTAATGAATCCTTCCAACCGGAAATTCGCAACAGCTACTATATAGACGTCACTAGAGAGATTAGAATTCCGAATATTCAAAGTGTTGTGCGAGAGATTCTACAATATTTCCTCACAGGCATGAACATATTCCAGTACATAAAAGAAATAGAATTCATGTATCAACGAAATAATTAAAGACAGCTTCGTTTTTTCTTTTGAAATTATTAATTCATTAACCTAGAAAAGGCTTTTGACAGATGACAGAGTGGATTGGAATAGACTGATGGGTTTGGAAAGAGAGAAGACTGTACAGTAATCTTCATATGAAACAAAGTGTCAAAGTCAGGATAGGAGAAGAAATGTCAGAAGGAAGTGAAATTGGGAGAGGAGTACGTCAAGGATGCTCTTTATCGCTTACACTGTTCAACATCTACTTGGAGGATTTAGTGAAGAACTGTTTTCAGAAAATGGGAGGAGTGATAATAGGTGGAAGAAGAATAAAATGCATAAGATTTGCTGATGATATGGCGTTGTTAGCAGAAGAGTAGATGATACTAAGGGATATGCTACTGGAGATAAATGACAGCTGTGAGCAATATAGAATGAAGATAAATGCAAATAAAACGAAGATGATGATGATGATAATAATAATAATAATAATAATAATAATAATAATAATAATGTCTCGTGACAAGAATATTGTACGAAATGGAAATATGAAAATTGGAAATTTATCTTTTGAAGAGGTAGAAAAATTCGAATGCCTGGGAGCAACAGTAACAAATATAAATGATACTCGGGAGGAAATTAAACACAGAATATATATGGGAAATACCTGTAATTATTCGGTTGAGAAGCTTTTATCATCCAGTCTGCTGTCAAAAAATCTGAAAGTTAGAATTTATAAAACAGTTATATTACCGGTTGTTCTTTATGGTTGCGAAACTTGGATCTTACTTTGAGAGAGGAACATAGGTTAAGGGTGTTTGAGAATAAGGTGCTTAGGAAAATATTTGGGGCTAAGAGGGAGGAAGTTACAGGAGAATGGAGAAAGTTACACAACGCAGAACTGCACGCATTGTATTCTTCACCTGACATAATTAGGAACATTAAATCCAGACGTTTGAGATGGGCAGGGCATGTAGCACGTATGGGCGAATCCAAAAATGCATATAGAGTGTTATTTGGAAGGCCGGAGGGAAAAAGACCTTTGGGGAGGCCGACACGTAGATGGGAGGATAATATTAAAATGGGTTTGAGGGAGGTGGGATACGATGATAGAGACTGGATTAATCTTGCTCAGGATAGGGACCAATGGCGGGCTGATGTGAGGGCGGCGATGAACCTCCGGGTTCCTTAAAAGCCAGTAAGTAGTAGTAGTAATAATAATAATAATAATAATAATAATACAGGAAAGTGCTCAAAACCGAACCCCCATTTTGTTTTTGATTAAAAAAAAATATAAAACAGTAAAAAATTGTGTTTTAAAAGCATGTACTATTTACTTTATAATGTTATGCACCACTTACATTTTACGTTTAGAAAATATAATTAAAAATTAGTATGAAAAAAATTATTTTGAATAACCTTACACTTTGACGATTTGAAAAATAGTTGCCGAAATCGGACCCCTTGTAAAAATAATCAAAATAACACTAAATATATTTGAAAAAAGGCATTAAATAAGAGAAAACATAATCTAGTTTCAAAGTATAAGTATAATATTACAAGAGTTGTCACAAAACACACACACACACACACCAAGCTCTTCACCTTTGGAAGGGAAACTTCCGAGAAAAGATCCAATTCAGATATTCCAGAGGTCACGTTGTTTTCATCTTCAGTGGTTGATTCTTTCACATTTTTTCTCAAAATTTAGACGCTTTTTCACGAGCCCTTTTCCTTTTCTTGAAGGCTGTACTGCTGAACCACGTCCCTGGCCGCGATTGCTTTTGCGTTCTTGAGCAGGATTCCGTTCTTGTTGTTCAGCTTCCATGGCTTCTTTAACTTTTTTTAGCTTCCACCAATTGGGCTTTATAAGACGTAGATTTGATGACCGTAGAACTGCAGGTCTTTCGCCCCCTATTCGAGAACCTCTTTTTTTTTAATTTTGGAATGGGAGTGATGTCAAACGGGCTTGTCTTAGAAGATGTGGAACCCTGAGGATCCTCGAGTGTAGCTGATGACAGAAGAACACCCTGACCTGCCGAAGATGTTGATGGTTGATTTGGGTCAATCTCTACAATAACTTGTGGTTCGTTCGCATCACATTCTTCTCTGTTCTCTGGAAAGCTCTGATTTCCTGCTGTTTGTTTCTTTGACACAGATTCATAGAAAGAGAAATCTCGCTTTTTGTTTGCCTCTTCAATGTATTCGGTGTCTGAAAACGCTTCTTGTTCAAGGGTTGCTTTAAATCCATTGATTGCTATTTGAGCTGTTTGGCATCTAATATAGGCTTTGCCAAACAGATCCATTGCATCAAAAGCATTGACAGCACGTTCATTGTGCCTTAACCACTGCTTGATTTCCTTGCTGTAGTGAACCCATGAGGGAACCCATGAAAGTTTTGTCCAAAAGTTATAGTTTGTGTGAGGAGTGAGGTGGCAGCGACGCAATGGTAACATGATTTGTTTTTGCCAAGTCGATCAGATCAATATTCTGTGTGTGACTAAAGTGGTCATGCAAGAGCAACAGCACAGGTTTTTACTTTGTAGGATTGGCAAACTCGCTGAAGTGTCGAAACCACTGAGTGAAGGAGTTTATTTGGATCCACCCTGAATGGTACGCTGTAAAAATTGTTCCTTCCTTCCCCATTATCCTCTTGAAATTTGGAACAGAATTCCAAGAGAATAAGAGTGTGTACAAATACAGGGACATCATTTTATTTTTACTAACATTTTAATATTAACCTGGCTATACCTTTCTATTAACGATTGAAACATTAAAGAAACACCGTTTGCTACCCTTTCCACACAGAAATACTCATTAAAAACATTAAAGAAACAAGTAAGAAAGCTAAGGTCAATCAGGGCATCAAACAAGGTTGCCCATTATCGCCAGCACTATTTAACTTATATATCGACGCAGCCATAGATGACTGGCAAAGAAATCTTACAATTGGACAAGAGAAAATTAGAAAGCAGCGAAATGAAATTTCTTCGAAGTGTTGCAGGCCTCACATTATTAGATAAACAAAAAATTGAAGATATACTCAATAGATTACAGATATATAATCTTTATGAGCGTGTACAAGCACAAAAACAAAACTGGTACGAACACATTCCACGTATGGAATATTATAGACTTCCTAATATCCTCCTCAATTACAATCTTGCTGGTAGGAGAAGCGTTGGAAGTCCTCGAACCCGCTGGCTAGATGACATCATCCTTTGAAGTCGGAACAGGCCTTGAGGCCTATACCCTGAAGAAGAAGAAGAAGAAGAAGAAGAAGAAGAAGACAAAATTCTTAACCATTAAATGGTATAGATACCGCTTAATTTGAGTTTTGCCTCGCTTAAATTCACAGGCTACCATTTGAAACTTGAAAAATGTTCTTCAGGAATGTTCACATCTCTAAAAACAGTTGAAGACATTTCTTTCGCGTTACCTTCTCTTCTGGTATCAAGAGAACCCATCTCCTGTCCCCGAAGCCCAGACCCAACCCATTACACCTCGTCATTGTAATTACCTAATTAGCAGGCAGAGAGCGCTGATTGCATCCTTTGATGATGGATTTAATGCTGAACACCCTACCCCGTCCTGCTCTCCTGCTAGCCCTACAGGGATCAGCTTAGCCTTCTATATACATGTATAGAAGAGAGGACCATCCAGGCCTTTATGTACGGCGCGGGCGCTCGAATTGCCACATGCACTCGCTCCTGTCTCCTGTAACGCAGGCTAGCGCCTGAAGCTCAGCTTTCGCAAATGAGGCGATACTCTTGCGAAGGACGTGGGGGTGGGACAGAGGGTTGGAAGGGAGTGAAATCGTCCCGACTAGAGTACCACGCCCCGATATGAATTGCACTTCTCACCGAAACCACAGTGCAGTAATTAAAGAGAAACCCGTGGTAGTACGAGCTTGGGCGGTATTAATACTGTATACTACACGCGAGACCAGGCTTTGCAGAGAGCCGAGCCTAATCACATCAAACTGTGAAATGCAATTTCATCAAAACTAATAGAAGCTAATATGAGCATTGTTCATTATTGTAATAACCTAATATTATCAAAACCGGTTTTAGCTCGTAGGAAATTACGTTTTGATTTTGTGGTTTTAACGTCTCTTTATGGTGATGGATTTCAGTTAATTGGAATGGCTTAAATTTGATCGAGAAATAGTGGTTTTTAGGGGTTATGATATCTAGAATATTTGTGAAATGGCGATTTCGTGTAATTGAGTAAATACATTTTTAAAGTTACATTGTTTTACAAATAATACGTGGACTAATATCTATACATCAGCAATACATTGTTTGTACTGAAATTTCAAATCCAAACTTCGAATGATTGGGTTTACACTAAGGGCTTTAATAATGGCTAGGCCAATAGGGAGAGGTGTATCATAAGAATTTCCTTTATCACATATTCCGTTCAACACCTGTTTATGCTGGGTAACTTTCGGTGTTTGACCCCGGACTCATTTCACCGGCATTATCACCTTCATCCCATTCAGACGCTGAATAACCTAAGATGTTGCTAAAGCGTCGTAAAATAACCTACTTAAAAACGCCTGTTTGGACTACTTAGTGAAAAACTGATTTAAAAATATGGGAGGGGTGGCAATAGAAGGAAGAAGAATGAAGTGAATAAGATTTGCTGGTGATATGGTGGCGTTAGCAGAAGAGGAGACGATACCAAGGGATATCCTACTGCAGCTAAATGACAGCTCTGTGCGGTATGGGATGGAGATGAATGCAAACAAAACGAAGGTCATGGTTATTGAAAGAAAACTGACAAAGGTAAACATGCGAATTCGAAATGACGCAGTGGAACAAGTGTACAACTTCAAATTCTTGGGGTGTACTATAAGATTGTTGTTAGATTAATCCTTTCTCTTATTTGCGCCAGGATATTAGAACTCCTTGTTGTACTTTGGTTAATAATAATGATGCTGAGTGTCACTGTTATTTTATGTCTGTATTTGTACGGTTTTTACTTTTTATATTTAGTTTTTACATTATTTAATATATTATACTCATTTTTATTATTTTCAATTTCTGCTTGTATGTTCAGTTGTTTTTTATGTCATGTTCATTCTGTCACTCGTTATTACTGTAGATTAATTGCATTGAAGTATAATCTTTCTTGTAGTTGTATTGAATTTCTGATGGTGTGTAAGAGAAGGCCTAATGTCAAATAACATTTTTGGTTTCTTTCTGCAGGAATATTTATGGTTTAAACTTCAAAGCAATTCTTATTCGGAGTCAACGAGATTCCTTTACGGTATATCGCATGTAGGAAAAAAAACTGATGATGAATACTAAAATATTTCAGTTTCGAAAGAAATTACAGGAATTATATGAGTAATCTACAAAATATGTTTTTTTGTTCTCAGTGAGTGAATAATTATTTAGAGCAACTAAGAACTTGTATAAATACTCTACCTCCAAATGCATGCACTTGTGAAGCTCTGAAATATAATATAGTTGCTTATAATTTGATTGAAGTGTAGTCGGCGTAATATTAGTTTCTGTTCCAAGATCTTCAATGGAAATATGATTTTAATACTTGAGATAAATAACAAATTCCTACCACACACTAAGTGAAAATTAAGTTTATGACTATTGGAGAGTTGGTCTATTGAATATGCCTTGACATAAGTATTAAATTTTATTATTTATCTGCCCTTATTCATATAAGTCTACTGATTTTGTGCTGACAAATGTAGAAAAATGAGATGATAGTATGTAACTAAAATATTAAATACTTTTAATCTAGGAACTTACCACTTGTTCCTCTGCCTCTGTCGGCAAATAAGTGTAACTAAATCCTTTGTAGGTACTGAAACCTCCGTCGGGGGTACCAGTGTTCCGGCATAGGTACAATGGGTTAAGTACATATCCCGTGTGAATAATTGGCTCTTTTATTTGCTTCAAAACACTCATTTATGACTTTCGTGCATTTCTTCGCAAATATTAGGCTATAATAGTCTCAAATCAGCGACTGCATCATACTGCTGCTATGTAACTGAGAATATTATGTGGTGCTGGATGTCAATACGAGACATACATTGTTGATTATGAAATATCAAAAGAGAAGTTCATTGGCAGGGAGGAAAAGAGGAGTAACCCGAGTAATCCTCAATCCTCACCGTCATCATCCACCACTTATTTCACATATAATCACTTGGATTTGAACACGGATGCATATTTCATAACGAATGTAAAATATAATAATAATAATAATAATAATAATAATAATAATAATAATAATAATAATAATAATAATTAATAATAATAAATATCTATGATTTCACTTCTGACTGATATGTAGGCTATATCTATTATCTGGCAACACATCTCACTTGACAATAAGTGTCAGAGGAAGAACAGTTGTCTGTATACATCTGAAGTCTGATTAGTGTAATATGTAGCTAATCAATCAGCTGTGTATGCAATGGAGGAGGAAGGGAACGGGCCACCCTACTCCATTATTTCCTGGCCTAGTTGCCTCATAAATGGTGCCATGTTAGTATCGTTTGTGAGGTTCAGACCTGTCTTTGGAGAGTTGACTAAACAATAATAATTAATAATAATAATTTATTTTATTTATTTAATGTGCTGTACAACAGCCAGTGGCCAATTACAGTTCAGCACAAATATAACAAAAATATAAAACAAAACACATAAATATAATTACAATTAATTACAATAATGAAGATGAATGGATAACTAAGAATACTATGAGACAATGATAATTGAGTATAATGCCTAAAAGAATACATAAATGATAAATCGTTGCCAAGAGCAAACTAAGTCTATACATTGAAGGGATCGAATTCGCTGCCATGCATGTTGGCATTTTTAATGCATCTGGAGAATGGTGAAAGAAATTTCGAATTTCTAATATAGAAAAGTTTGTGGGCTCTCATATCTTTTGTTGGAATACGTAAGGTAATATTGTTTAAGAAAGAGTCACAGGATATATCACCTTTGAGGACTTTACAAAAGAACAGATAATCTAGCTCATGGCGTCTAGCATATAGATTTTGACAATTAAAATATTCACATTTTCTCTCATAACTATACCCGGAATTAATGGGCAGAAATCTGAATGAGCATAAGGATATAAATTTTCTTTGTATATTTTCTAATTTAGCCGAGTCCGTAGTTGTAATCGAGTTCCAAACTACAGATGCATATTCGAGTTTCGATCGCACCAATGTATAGTATAACATTAAAAGAGAATCGGGCGTGGAAAAAGAATAAGTTATTGACCGTATTATTCCTAGCATTCTGATTGCGTGATTGTAAATGTAATCAACGTGACTATGAAAATACAATTTACTGTCAAAGAATATTCCCAAATCTTTTACGCAATCCGTTCTATTAATTAGTACATTATTTAGATAATAATTAAATTTCAGTGAAGAAGTTTTTCTAGAAAAGGTTATTGCATTAGTTTTGGATACGTTAATTTTCATACCATTTTCTTCCGACCATTTAGCGACTGAATTAATGTCACATTGAAGTGATTGACAGTCAGTACTACTTTTGATTGTACGAAAAATTTTTAAATCGTCTGCAAATAATAAACAGTCAGAACTTATTCTTTTAAATATATCATCTATGAATATAATAAATAGGAGAGGTCCTAAAGTAGATCCCTGCGGGACTCCGCAATTTATATTATAAGAATAAGAGTGTATATTAAACAGTCTTACACATAAAACTCTATTACTTAAATAATTTTCGAACCACTTTACGTAGCTTACAGAAAGGCCAATATTTCCTAACTTATGAAGAAGGATATAGTGCGGAACTACATCAAAAGCTTTGCTGAAATCAAAATATATTGAATCAGTTTGTCCCTGCGTTTCAATTATTGGTACAATTTGATTTAGATATGTGACCAGGTCAGTGACAGTGGATTTAGTTTTAGTAAATCCATGTTGTGAAGAATTGAGCTTGTTTTTCACATAAAACGATATATATCTGTGAATAATGGTTTCAAAAATTTTTGAGAAGTTATTTAGGATCGAGATAGGTCTGTAGTTTCTGACATCACTTCTTTTTCCGTTTTTAAATATAGGAATAATTGCAGCTTGTTTCCATAGTGAGGGAAATTCACCATTTTTCAAACTAATATTAAATATGTGGGCTAAAAGAGGAATAAATATATTAGAGCAGCTTTTAATTATAAAATTTGGAATACCGTCAGTGCCAGTTGTTTTTGTTGGTTTCAGTTTTTTAATTGCTTTACGCACGTCATCATGTGTTACTTTAGGTATAGATAATGAGTCTGTTATATTCGTAATAATGTTTTCATATGTATGGCTGTGTTTAGTCTAAACAGATTAATAATAATAATAATAATAATAATAATAATAATAATAATAATAATAATAATAATAATAGTATTAATTGTGTTGCAAAGACTGGGTGAAGAAATAATGACCCTGAAACTGATCAGGAAGAAAAAAATAAAAAATTGGTTGGGTCACTGGCCGAGAAGAAACTACCTACTGATGGAAATATTGGGAGAAGGTTTCGGGGCAGAAGAACATACCAGATGATAGACGATATTATATGCAGAGACTAAAATTGGAAGAGGATGGCGAAAAATAGGAATGATTGGAAATGCTGGCTTTTGCAGTGACACACCTGCCCTTGGTCTGAAAACTATGAATGAATGAATAGTAATAAATAAATAATAATACCGTTAGTAAATTGCATACTACGTCTTAAATCATGTTTAATCCAGGCTCGAGATATTGATCACTTCTACTTCACTTCCATTCCCGTTTCAACTTATGAGTGTTATTGAATATAAATTTTGGGTAGAGTTGTTTTGGACAAGCCATCCTTTAGCAGTTTCTCCTAAAATACTGAGTAATTTTTTTTTTATAATCATGATCTACGGATCTGTACTCTAGTAATAATGCACATGAAATACATTGTTCTTTAATGGAATAATACTAAATGACAACTCAAAATGGGCTGTATAGATTCTAGTGAGTAAGTTGAATCTATAAGAGAAACTGTGTGTTCATTTATTTAAAGTAAAGATTGTCTGATATAAATTGGTGTCTACAACAGCGGCTTACTAAATTTCTGGGAGTTACGACACTCGTGTGTCGAAAACCAGTTTTACTATAATGAAATGTAATTTGTCAATTTTATATATTTGTGTATTTTAATGTAAATTGTTTGTATTCGTTGGTCCAAAAATTGTGAAAATGTTTGTATCAATATATGAAATGTTTAAAAAGTTTAAGTCCGGTGAAAAATAAATTGGAAATTATGAAGATATTAGCTAGTCGTTAGAGGTTAATGTCAAGCAGCTTTTTATCAACGAGTACGATTATAACCCTACCAAAATTTTTCCGATGTACCCTTGAGGAAATTCTCTATGCCACAGGAGATGCGTCTGCCGGTTTGAAAACTATTGTTCACCTGTTACAGTATGCCTTCAGTGAAGAACTTTTTCAAGTACAGAATTTTAGGCAATTGTAAAATTAGCCTAATCCTAGCAGTTAAAGGGAATAGGAAACTATAAATTCCTCGCATTTTATGAAATATTTACAAAATTATACTCTCAATAAGAACTTTATCAGACAATAATTTAAGTAGGGTTTCTACAGCGATTATTTTGTAAAATTTACATAATTCTGAATATTACGGAAATGGAGAAAAGTATAGGCCTAATAATTTGTCTGCAAAAACTTTACTTTCTGTTAATGAAATCATAAATACAACCCGAAAACCTACATTTGCTTACAAATTATTTGAGTGTCCTCTTACACCGTGAAGGATCGATGCTTTGTAAAAGGATAGTTTCTTTCCAGACGTCGCAGTTTGAGAGAACAGGCCTTTAGCGGTTGCACATTGCTAGCTGCACGCGAAAGTCTGTATTGGAGTAATGTACCTATTACAACTTCTTTTAGAAAATCATTTTCATGGTGGTACTGAGGGGTTCGTGAGTAAACCATGGTAAGTAACGTTTTAGTGTTTTGAACTTATAGGTAGGTGAACATTTATACATGCAACAGTTTGTATAGTTTCCAGGAACGTAAAATCTGTGTACTTTTGACAGCTTTGAGATTTTGGAAAATTAAGTACTGCATTAGATACCATATTATACGTTACATGACTCAATTTTTATGATAATGTCAGTTACCATGTTTTACGCCCGAGCCCTTCTTTTGATCTGTAAATAGTTTACGTACAATCTCATTATGAACCACTAATGCATTTTAATATTACTACCTATTTCAAACGCTTTATTCGTAAATTGATAATATAGCCTATGTTAGAAGAGAATACAGAATACGAATAAGTATACGTATATGAAGTCATGAAAATATTAATTCAATACACATAGATCAACTTAAAACATGTAATGCATGATGATGTTATGTAGGGCCTATCATACATTTTCAGATTAAAAATTCGTCTTTTATTTACAGTGCAAAAAAGAACTGGAGCTATTTAATTATTTTGGTGCAAAGTAAATAATTAAATTTGTGTATTTCTTTTGAATATGTCAAGAAAATAAAGTAGGAGAACAAATATCATCTCTAATGTGATATAATATTGAATTGTTTAGGGAGTACCATCTTCATGTCTATGGATTTTTATTTATATTACGTAATATTAGTGTCTTTAAAACTATTATACTATTCCATTAAGTTCCAATTTCACAATATTTTCAAAATAATTTAATAAACGTATTTTTGTCTCCATTGCCTATTTAACCACTTTAATATTTCGCTTGATTTATTCTGAATGTTTTATCAAGTTCGTTTAAATTCTGTATTGTATCTCAATAACGTACAGGTTAGGCCTACTTTTAGTTTTTGATAAAATCGCATACCAACTAGAATAACTCATAAAAGTCACAATAATATGGAATGTCAAATTTTAAGTAGATGATACAGAGAATATTAAATTCTTTTTAATACCAAAGTTATTTAAATATTAATCGATCCTAAATTAGTTGTTCTCTTTTATGTATACGCTTGCTAATTTCTGCTTAAATGCGACAGGCCCATATCAGTAGATTTACTGGCATGTAAAAGAACTGCGGGACAAAATTCCGGCACACCGACGACGCTGATATAACCTCGGCAGTTGCGAACGTCGTTAAATAAAATATAATTTAAATTTTGTAATTTAAATCTACTCTTTGGATGTCTTAAATACATTTTATGTTTATATCTTTGTGATCCTTCACTAATAGAGTTGACATTAAGTTCTTACGTGATTCTTTAGTTTATATGATCTAACTTGTTACAAACTTTAGTTCTTAAATATTTAATTTCTGCCCCTTTAATCTACCTTGATTTTCTTTGTTGTGTTCCAAATTTTACTTCTACATAACAATTCTGGTTCTGCCTTTGTTTTAAAATACTTCACACTTTTTGTATTTTTTAAGAGTTTGTATAATGATGCCATAATTTATTGATATTTAGATAATTTTTTATCTTGTTCATTTCTTAGGTCTGTTTCATATTCTAAATTTCTGAAATGAGGGAATAGTTCCAAAAGGCAATCTTCTGAAATTATTTTTGATAAAGTCATTGTTTTTTTCTTAAAAGTTACTATTTTATTACTTTTTAATGTTAATATTATGCTCTTTATAGATATCACTTGTCCACACCTGTGGAGTAACGGTTAGCACGTCTAGCCGCGAAACCAGGTGGCCCGGGTTCGATTTCCGGTCGGGGCAAGTTACCTGGTTGAGGTTTTTTCCGGGGGTTTCCCTCAACCCAATATGGTAACTTTCGGTGTTGGACCCCGGACTCATTTCACCGGCATTATCACCTTCATCTCATTCAGACGCAAAATAACCTAGATGTTAATAAAGCGTCGTAAAATAACGTACTAAAAATAGATATCACCTATTGATATGTGCAGCGATGTACTAAATATAATAGACAATTTAGCACTCTTTTTTTTGTGTATGTTCATTCATATATCAAAACTTTTCTTCTATCTTAGGAAGATGACATTAAACACTATATTATATAGGAATATAATATGTATTGCCTATATTATATATAACACAGTATTATATATTGATAGGTAAGAATTTATACCTTGTGTCTACAAAAATGGTAATTAATTTAACTACGGTACATTATTTAGATTAACTATTATTATGTTTCAAAATTTGACAGTTGAGTATTTGTCCTCGAGTAGAAAATCTTGCAAAGCAGAAACATGGATAAAAAGTTTGTCTGTTTTAAGAAAAAAATAATTTTTAGAGCTTTTCTTTTATTCATCTGCTAATTTACAGATGTAAGTTATCACATCTTAGCCATCAATATTGAAAAGAGTGGGCGATACCGAACAACTTTGTCTCATTCCACTTCCACTTCAATTTAAAATGATAAACGTGGAAATGTACTTATAAAACCATACATGATCTCACCATGTAACAGTATCCGATCCTCATCTGTCGGGGGGATTGGGTGCGGACAGACTGCTGGTCGTTACACGGGTTGGATGTGATTTCGTTAGGCTGACCCTGCTCTCGAGCTTAACTGTTTAGTCCGTAAAATCTAAGTTGGGAATTGATGGATACTCTACCATTAAAGCTGATGTATGCAGGGATTGGCGAATCTCTGGATATATGGATACTTGGGTTCATAGTACTCAAGGCTTACCATTCGTCAAAGTATGTACTTGCATTACAGTTTCATGTTGACATCCAGCTGACGTCAGACGGGGAGCTCCCCTGTGACTGTTGTACATCAGGCGTAAGTAACCTATCTGCCCATGCCAAGCCGAGCATTAATCATAAACGACTGGCCAAGTTATAGCACTTGGCTACAGCTACTCTCGTCTCTGTGCTTTTACTGCATTCCACCAATCACGAGATGTGTTTGAGTAGTTATATCTCTATTAAGATGAAGCCATTCCCTTCAGATGTCAATAAGGCGCATCGAGGGCCTAGAGGTATAGCTCCATTATTCCTTGACCTCGGGGTAGTGTGGTCGGTAGCACACTCCGACTGCCTTCTACTCCGGGAAAGAGCCGGTATTCTATTTCACAAGAGGCTCAGTGGACCTCGGGACTGTTCTGAAAGTTTAGGCACCAAGAAGAATCCCGCCATGACCCGGAAATGAACCCTAGACCTTCCAGTCTGTAGCTGGTTGCTCTACCATCTGAGTTAACCGGCCGCCCATATCTATTATTTATATCTGAATATAATAGCCGCTACTAATACCCTAGATCACATATACAGGGTGTTTCCGAGATGGTGTTAAAAACTTTCAGGGATGATGGCGAAGGGCACATGTACCAATTTGAGATAAGGAACCATGGTCCGGAAATGACCGAGTCGAAAGTTATAAGCAAAAATAATTATGTGGAAATGAAATTGAAGGCATTATTACAAAAACAGCCCTAGTCATTTTTAATGAAATTGAGTTAAGGACACATTTACTATTACTTCAAATGTTTATAGCCTCCAAAATTACACATGTCAGGTGCAATAACCATAAGGATAAACCCCAGTTGTATGGAAACAGCTGACAAGTGTTGTTCTATTTACTTTTATTGCTCTCCTGAAAAGTAGCAATTTTGACAAGGGTTGGTTTTGTAATAACGTATTCAATTGTAATTTGGCACCACGTGTCCTCCTTCCCTTAACCTTTGGAACAGTCGTGGAAAAATGGTATAGGCCGGATGTCTCCTACGTGGGTACTTGCCCGATACAATCTGTGAGCTTGTCTACTGTTCCCATTGGCTCAACCGTATTCGAAAATCAGGTCTGCATATTTCGCTCTCGTGTACTCCTCCATTTCATTAGGACTGATCGACTGGACACTGCAACTTGTACACATACACTGCTGTCTACAGACGTGCATCGCACTCAATGCAATACTGTAAGTAGACAACGTAAACAACGTAAGATGAATACAGTATGTGTAAGATGCACAGATAAACACACATAAATAAGGTGTACAGAGGAATAAAATTATTTCATTTCCACAGAACTATTTTCGCTTGTAACTTTCGACTCGGTCATTTCCGGACCAGAGTTCCTTATCTCAAATTGATACATGTGCCCTTCGCCATCATCCCTGACAGTTTGTAACACTACCTCGGAAACACCCTGTATATAACTAGGCTTCGTATTCCAGCTACCTAAAGACTGAAGTTGAAGACACATTGGGTATATAGTATGCCGAATACAGGTATTGCAATGGATAAGGATATAAACAAACGCGTCGTCGCTGCGAGTTCGTAGAGTAAGTCAACTCCTGGCATTCTGAAGCTATACTAGTAAATACATGCTTGAGCCGTGATATTCATTTTCGTCGTGATCTTTGTGGTGAATAATAATGTGCATTCGTAGGTTACGGTACTTTAACATATGCGGATGTCAATTGAAATGATTTTATATTGCAAGAAATTCTTTCAATAGCACCATGGCGTTATTGATTCATGGTGTAGTACAAGATATTCATAATGTATGTTATTTTTTGTGTTACATTATGATATTGCATGTCGCTCATCACTGAAAACCCACTAATAGGCTAATCTATGCAGGTACTTCTCTAGAAATTCCCTATAATGTAGATTATTCAATTTATTAGTCTAATTGAGATGTTCGCACTGAAAATCATGGTTTGC